>NW_027508799.1:12125000-12405000 GCF_051911475.1 Siphateles boraxobius
TTTGGTCAATCAACACAAAACAAAAAGTAGAATAGAGTTTCAAGCCAGCACTTCCGACAGAAGTGGACGGCAGTGCTCAACGTGACTGTTTTTATGCTTTGACGTCTTAAACTGGTCATGTGACTTGATCACGCCGGCGTGATCGGCGACTCGGAAGAATTAATGCATTTGCATTGTACTAAAATGCATTCATTTTCAATGGACATATATGCGGCTGAAACAGGTAGCCTAGTGCATCCCATATTTTTCAACATTAACATTTTAATATAACATTATAGTCATAATGGCCTTTTGAAATTTTGTTTTTTAGGAGGTGGTAGTACACTATAAGCCCCTGTGGCGCGGTCTAAGCTTTTTTCCTTAATGGCATTTTTTCCCTTACATTACTTTTACTTTTGTACCTTAAGTAGTTTTGAAACCAGTACTTTTATACTTTTACTTGAGCAAAAAGCTTAAGTTGATACTTCAACTTCTACAGAAGTCTTTTTAAACCCTAGTATCTATACTTCTACCTGAGTAATGAATGTAAATACTTTTGACACCTCTGATAAATATGCATGAACATTTACTCTAAAATACACTTTCATTTTAAGCAAAGTGTCCTGCATATTAATGAGAATATTTGTGAAAATACAATGAAATAAAGGGAAGCGAAACAATCTAGGGTTACACTTTATTTTAAGGTGTCTTTGTTACACTGTAATTATAAATTTAAATACTGATTAATATAATAATTAACTATAGGGTTATGATTATGGTTTGGTTTATGGTTAATTGCATATATATTAATTGCACTGTTGATATAGACATGATTGTGTAAAACACTACTTCTATGCAGATAAATCAGATCTTTTTTCTCCAGCATCTCCATAAAATCCCAGTACAATTGCATGACCCGTACATGTATTCTGAGAACTTTTGTTACATTTCATCCAACAATAAATATTTCTGTTACTGTATCCAGAATACAAAATTACCTTTCTGCCAATGACAGGTGAATTAAGAACATATACTGGCCGAAAATATACTGGTTTTCTTTTCCTCAAACCAGGCACCTGTCATAAATAAATAAATAAATACATAATTCAATCAATCATGATTTAGTGTGTCATATTTTCATGTTGGTGGTTTAATAGTTTGAATATTGTACAAATGTGTAATGACATGGACATTAAAAAAATAAAAAATTCAGGCATCCTAAATCAACTTCTGTTAGATGCTCTGTTAGAGTCGCAACAGATGACGCACTGGATCAAACGGTCTAAAGACAGCAGTTAAAAGGACACAAGTGTTCTCTCCACTTCTAATCAAGCATTTGGAAATTATCCACAATGTATTTCAAAGCCTCAGTATGCTTTGTTACACAGATATCAATGTGGATATGCAGTAAATAGCAGTATACGTACTGCTACATATCAAGGAATGCATCTACAGGGTCAGGTGACACAGATGTTAAGATTTTAATCTCATGGGTATAGGTATCAGTGGGCATAGTAATGTTTATATATATATATATCGTAAATCTACAGAATAGATCAGTTTCATACTTTTGAGTTTGGTATGCAAAAATCCTACCTGCGGGGATATAAAATGCACTTTATAGCATATCAGAAGCAGCATTTAAGTCAATTTAAGTCACTGACAATGTTTAAAAAAAAATGTAACAGTTGACATGACAGTTGACAATATGAACAGTATTTAATTTGTATCTTAAAGATATATTTTTTGCAGCAACACTGAATGAATGACAATAAAATAAATAGTGATCTATACTTAAAGGGATAGTTCCCTGTCCCCTGCAGAATAGAAAATTCTGTCAGTATTTAGTCACCCTCATGTTGTTCCAACCCCGTAAGATCTTCGTTCATCTTCGGAACACGAATTAAGATATTTTTGATGAAATCTGAGAGCTGGATCACTCCTCCATACTAGTCCATAGGCTTCTTCAGGAATTGAAACTTGCCTGCCCCGAAAAGTTATTAAAGATATCGTTAAAATAGTAGAAGTGACTACAGTGGCTCAATCTTAAGTTTATCAAACGAGGAGAATACTTTTTGTGCGCAAAAAAAACAAAAATAACGAATTTATTTCAACTATTCATTTCCTTCTCTGTGGGCCTCGAGTCAGTTCACTACTGTAATAGCGTAAGCTTCTGTTGTTGTACGTCACACACATCACACACATGACCAGCATCGGTCAATAGTGAACCTACGTGTGACATAGCACTACGCAATCACACTACCTGACACTACTTTAACTGACTAGAGGCCCACAGAGAACGAAATAAATAGTTGAAATAAAGTCGTTATTTTTGTTTTTTGGCGCGCAAAAAGTATTCTCATCGTTTGATAAACTTAAGATTGAGTCATTGTAGTTACTTGGACTATTTTAATGATGTCTTTAATTACTTTTCGGGGCTGGCAAGTTTCAATCCCTGAAGAAGCCTATGGAGGAGTGATCCAGCTCTCAGATTTCATCAAAAATATCTTAATTCGTGTTCCGAAGATGAACGAAGGTCTTACGGGGTTGGAACAACATAAGGGTGAGTAAATACTGACAGAATTTTCATTTTTGGGTGAACTATCCTTTTAATATTTTTGAGTATCATTGTTGACAGTAGTTTTTTATTTTATTTTATTTTTTTCGGTAACTTCAGCATTAGGCAAGACTTTATATATTTTACAGTTGAAACATATAATCCAACTTAATTCATAAATTCTATATCCACTCTATTATTATTATATTTATCATGAAGTAATAAAAATCAGAGCTCCCTCGTTAATTTGTCATCAAAATTTATGTCACTAAAGGTAATGATGTGAAGCACACATGGTTTTGGGAGAAAAGGTTGCATATTTGCAGAATATATGTATTAGACAACATTTGTAAACAACAGCAAAGTAAAATATTTTGATTTGCTAGTGTGGTACAATATAAGATACTATGTTCTATTTCTTCATTTAGACCCAGATAAATATTAAATAATGCAGATAATTCATCACATGTGCATTTTGAGACCTAAACACGAAAAGCAGACTTTAAGAAAATCAATAAAAGCTGTCGATTTGAAACATGATAATCCAACCCGATCTCAAGGCAATTCATACGTATTTTACAACGTGGCTAATTCATACGAATTCATACTAAATCACTTGTGCGATTTTTGCTAAATCGTACATATTTTACAAGTTGGCCAATTCGTATGAATTCGCACAAATGACCTACCCCTAACCTCGGCCCTAAACCTACCCATCACTGGGGTTTAGACAAATCGTACGAAATTTGTACGAATTGGTCGTGAGATAGCGTTGGACAATCATATCAAAATCATGATAATTTTTTACTAAATAAAACATCAGATCCAAATATAAAATTTATCTTAGTCATCAAATTGTTTAAATTATGTGAATATTTTTTTTAGATTATCATTGAATCGCTCAAATATACAGCAAATCAAATTATAGGGCACACATACAGTATGTAAGGATAACATACAAATCAGCAAATATTCTTAACATGATCACTGTTGTTGATGAGAGGTACTATGGCTTTACCCCTGTTTAAGAAAAGAGGCATTTTCTTTGCCTAACACTATTTTATCTATAGGTGTTCAGCAGTGTCTCCTCTGTTGGAGAATAATATTGTTTTAGAAAAATATACATCAGGAAAAGGCTTTTCAAAAATAAACCAACTGAACATAGTCATCCAAAATCTACTTAGAAATGAAGTTCACTCTAAAATAGACTAATATTGCACATGGGATTTCCTCTAACATGATTTATGTTCTACACAGATTTGTTGGAAACCACGGCTTTACATGAGTCAATAAAGGTCTCTGTCAGAAGTGGAGTGAGTACAAGTCATCATTTGTTGGTCCCATAAATGTCCAGAAAACGCCTGATTCACAGGGTTTGATCAAAAGGCACAGGTTTTCTGCAGAGGTGTTTATAGAGTCTGAAGAATCTGTTGTCACGATTATGACTCCTCTTCTGGGATCTGTGACAAAATAAATGAATAAAAAGAAAAACAGATTTATTTAATTATGTATTTTTTTTTAAAATATGCAACTCCAAAATAGATTCCAATAATAAATATTTTCTAGGTCAGGTTAAAATATCACATATTCTGATCATTTCATCCTTACATCTACTATAATACAATATAATACAATAAATCAAAATATTTCGCTCATCTGTGTGCGAGCCACCACCACTGATAACAGCATGATTGCTCAGCATGATTTAAAAACCAACACATTCCAGCACCAGATTGCCACTTATTTAACATAAAAGAACAAAATTAATAATCTGCTAGTCAACTAAAGATGCTTCAAAAAGTGGTGGGGACAATATCGACCGTGAGGACATGTCCCACCTGTAAATTACGCCTATGTGTGACAATGATTACCTTCAAATGTATGTCCGTATGCAAGTTCGAGAGACTTTATTTAAATTACATACATACACCCAGAGCCGGATTATCCATAAGGGCACTTGGGCCAGTGCCCAGGGGCACCAACCATTCACAACCACTAGGGGGGCACCACATGACACAAGCTTTAACAATATTTTTCGTAAATTGTTATATAATTAACTTGAAATTCTTGAAAGATCATACATAACTCGTTTATGAACACTAATTTAACAATAATAATAATAAATTATAAATAAATAGAGATTACATGACCACTATCACTCCTAGGCCGCTGTACGTGAGCTGTATCGTTCAGTTTCGTTCCGACAAGCGGGGCACTACATTTTCTTTTGCTCAATATGTTCAACGTTAATAAAAGGTATACAATCAAAAAGTTCTCCACGCATTATCCTGCAGTTAATGAGAAAAGTGTAATTTATTGGCGCACTATATTGACTGCGTATTGAGACATATAAAACTGTTTAGCTGGATTTTCAACCAATCAGCATCGAAAATGTAAGTAGGTCAGAGCCAAAATCATGCCAATATCACTATGCACATGTAAACATGGAGGACGTACAGTAAGCAGCGCATCTTCATCTGATAGCGGCGATCAAGCTCGATTAACACTCGTAAAGTGTATTCTTCATGTCGGAAAAGATGGTGGGAAAGGTAGCCCTTTACTGAAGTCCGATGGGTAAAAAATCAAGCAATGTGCGAAGGAATGGCTCAAAACGTCTGACACTACGGAGCTAGCTATTGATCCCATGCTGATGCTGCAGGTAAGTTACTTTCATAACATATGAATATTTTTTCATTATTTTTGGGTGATGCTAATTTACAAACTTTTGTCAAATCAGAATCTCGATAAAAACATTGACATGAGAGATGTTGTCCTCCGTTGCTTGATCTGTTATCTGGGCGAAAAAGTGACTAGAATTATTCTATATATTTATGGTGTTTTGAGAAATGTATTTGTACATTGTTTTTATTTATAAAAATAGAAAACGCAACTTTAACAATAATCTTTTTTCCAATTAAATTATATGAAGCTAATGTGAAAATATTTAACACAAAATAGATTTTTGTCAGCCACTATATGAAAAAAGGTAACACTTTATTTTGATGGTCATTCTACTGACTATAGGTAACTGCAACTACATGTGAACTTCATCTATTAACCCTAACCTAGCAGTCTACTAATACTCTGAGTTAGTTGACATGTAGTTACTTACAGTTAGTAGAATGTCTATAGTGGACCATCGAAATAAAGTGTTACCTTTTTTCATATAGGGGTTGACAAAAATCTATTTTGTGTTAAATATTTTTTAATATAATACCCCCCCCCCCCCACACACACACATAATAGTGTCACCAAATGTAATTTTACATTTATTTAATTTTTTATTCCTGAATACAACCTCTGTCATTGGTGGAACTTTACTTATGTTATTGTGAAAGTCTTTGTCTTTGTGGTCCACTGAAACATAATATTTTTATGTTTCAGTGATTACAAAGAAAATAAACTATAATGGTTTACTTGTAGTTTTTTTTAGCATTTTAAGCTGTTATAAGACATTTTTACAACTGTACATAAATCAACTTTATAATTATGGACAGACTTTTAATGAGACAGACAAGATAAAAATACTTCTTTAATGTTTGTTTTACAGTGTGACAATGGAGATATCCTGCAGCCCATAATGAAAATTGCCATCTGCAAGAGAGATTATCAGGAGGATTTCAGCATCATTTTGGAGGGGATGCAAGTCATGGCATGGCTTGGGAAATCTGGCAAGAGCCTGTGCTGTTCTTCTTGGACTCACGTATACACTAAACCTCACCTACCCGAAAGAATTGAGGCACACTTCTGAGGCCTTTCAGAAGCTCTTTTTGGAACTGGATGTTTGCAAGTTTCCCCCGAAATTATAACACTTAAAGAGTAACTAAACACTAAAACAACTTTTTTTAGTTACTTATCTGTAAGAATGGAGCTTCATAAATGCTGTTCATTGATTCGAGTACATTTTTTGACATTTGGGTATAAAGTGTTTTACTTTTCAAATATATGGTGTAAAAACGTCTGAGTGCTGCCTTCTTCAGGTTAAACGGAAAGCTCCTGCAGTAGGGGTACTCTCTGACGTAGAATACTCTCTGACGTCACTCTGTCACGCCCTTGGTGCGAGCTAACCACGCCCTTGGCAGCCCCTGGTATAAAAGCATCTGGTTCCGTCAAAACTACTGTAGCGAGTCAGGAGTTGGAATTATGAGTATTGAAAACGGATAGATATATATGTGACCCGTCACAGAAACCAGGGACACAAGTCGGCAGCACAACTTTCGAGCAAAATGAGAAAGAAGAGTTTTTTTTCAAAATTGGTGATTTTCAATTTTTTGGAGAATCTGTTAATTGAAATCACGAAGAAGCCTCTCCATGTTTGAGATAGCAGTATTGGTATATTTAAAAGCTTACATTTTGAGGTTGAAATCGGCTTGTTTTCGGAGATTCTAGCATGCAGTAGGGGCGTGGCGTGTCATTGTCTGTGTGTATTTCCATACTGAATAACCCGGCGCTTTTGCCCCCGCCCTCCAAGTCAACCACATGGCTACTTATTATGCTGTGCTCTGGCCAGCTCTCTCTGATATCAAAATTCAATGAAGATGGATGCCGCAAAGATTGTCGCAGACGAGATGAACCGTCTGGCAGTTACACCGAAAATGTTTTCGCCGCACTCCGTGGGCTCGGGAAACTGAACCGGAGGTATGGGCGCAGCGCGCTCGCCCTCAGTGCTTCAATACGGCGGCTCGGCTCGCTGACAGCGGTGGCTGGCTGTTTCATATGTGACGGAGAATCGAAATAGAGGATGCAGTTAAGACCTTTGCTGCTGCGATGAAGGCCTGCCGTGCGTGTTTCTGAAATGTAAGTTAAGCTTCATTTGCTCTTTAGTCGTTATTTAAGATGCTGAACCTGCTGATGATATAATGTGCTTGCGGACATTTCATTTGTGTGTGTATACGCACATAAGAAAGTGGTGTAAAGAGATTTGCAACAGTAATTTGAGGAGGTGAAATGTGATTATTTGGAAAATTGCAGAAATGACTGCTTAAAGAAAAATGCCAGCAGGCATTTGCCTCCTACATAAACTTTAATATTGTTGACATTTTGGGCACACGAGCGTTGCGTACTATTTGCGCTATATGTAGGCCTATGGCTTATTGGTCTTTGTTTGTTGTTGTTGGTTTTGCGTTATATGTATATGGCATATTGGTCTTTGTGTGTTGTTGCTGGTTTTGCGTTATACTGTATGTATATGGCATATTGGCCTTTGTGTGTTGTTGCTGGTTTTGCGTTATATGCAGGCTATATGGCATATTGGTCTTTGTGTGTTGTTGCTGGTTTTGCGTTATATGTATATGGCATATTGGTCTTTATGTGTTGTTGCTGGTTTCGCGTTATATGCAGGCTATATGGCATTATTGGTCTTTGTGTGTTGTTGCTGGTACGTTGCAAATAGAGGGGCAGCACAATTGTTTTTCGCCTAGTGCGGCAGAAGTGCACTCATTCGAAGTGTAAAAAAAGCTGTAAAGCACATGGAGGAGCTTTACAGGGGGTATGGCTTATCTAAATGAGATGTAAATGAGCCCTATTGTCACCCCCAGCAGCAGAGACAGGTGAGAACTGCACAATCTTTAGCTCGTTTTCTCCTCTTTGAGCTTTTTTAAGTGCCTACTTTAAAATGGCCACAACTTCTCCAAATATTATCAGATTTCCACATGTCACACATCGTTGGAAAGCTTGGATATTACACTCTCAGAATCTATGAATAACTCAAAATGCCCCAGAACCGACTTGTGTCCCTAGTTTCCGTGACTGGTCACATATTAGCATATAGTTAGCATAGCATTTATATAGTTATTTAGATTATTTCGTGTAGCCTAGATAGTTAATCTCGCCTATCGCTCCAGTGTGCAACCTGCATTTTACGTGGGATTGCTTCTCCAACGCAATGGAGGTGGAAATGGACAACACAGCTCGCGCTGCCAAACGCTGCTGTTCCTGCATGAACTCCACCACCGCAGCGGCGTCATGATGTGAGTGAGCATATATTTTTAATCACAATTTATGTTCCTTCTTATTAGGCTAAAGTTAATCCTCTGGTGTCGACAAACGCGCCGGAGCGATTTGCTGATTATTTTTTTCACATAGCAGCAAAATATAATGAACGTAATAGTAATAATAATCCTGGAAAAAATTACCTCAAAATGGCTGAATATAAGAATAATCGGATGCCGATCGCGATGCGGGAGTTAAGACCGCAGTTTGAGCTGGTGTACACAGACAATTCACCCTCCTCCACTTCAGGTGAAGGTGGGGGAGAAAAGTTCTCGACTTCAAATGACCGCTCTGTTGCAAAGCTAATTGCGTAACTCCATTTTAGCTAGTTTTACAGCAGCTGTCTCTGCGGGTCTCAGGTGCACTATGCAGTATCTATCCAGTGAGACAACCTTTGCTTGGAGAGAGCCTTTCCCTTCAGCTTCCCACCATAACAGACAAAGAGCTGGTCTGAGGTCCTGAAACACTGAGTCCTGTCACATAGGCGCGGAGAGCGCGTACTGGACAGAGCAGTGCCAAGTCTGGGTCTGCCTCCTCCAGGGGCAGCGCTTGCAGGTTCACCACCTGGTCCCAGACGGGAGTGGTAGGAACCTTGGGCACCTATCCAGGCTGGGGTCTCAGGATCACGTGAGAGTAAGCCGGCCCGAATTCCAGGCACGCTTCGTCAACGGAGAATGCATGCAGGTCCCCTCACCTGAAGAGCTCGACTGATTGCAGGGGCCCAAACGGAGCACTCTTCGGGGCAGTTAGAACCACTGAGAGGTCCCAAGAGGGAAAAAGAGGAGGGCAAGGCGGATTTAGTCTCCTCGCTCCTCTCAGGAACCTGATGACCAGGTCGTGCTTCCCCACCGACTTACCTTCGATGAGGTCATGGTGTGCGGCAATGGCGGCAACATAGACCTTCAGGGTGGAGGGAGACAGGCTTCGCTCCAACCCTTGTTGAAAGAAGGAAAGCACAACGCTGATCGAGCATCTCCGGGGGTCTTCTCGGTGAGAAGAGCACCAGCTGACGAAGAGGTTCCACTTCAACGCATTTACGTGTCTCGTGGACGACGCCCTAGCGGAAGTGATGGTAGCCACCACCGCTGGTGGTAGGGTACTCAAACCTGCCTCGTCCCATCCCGGAGCCACACGTGGAGGTTCCAGAGATCGGGACAAGGGTGCTAAGGGTGCCCCGTCCCTGAGAAAGAAGGTTCTTCCTCAGAGGGATCGGCCAGGGAGGTGCTGTCGCGAGGAGTACTAGTTCGGGGAACCAGATCCGGTTGGGCCAGTAAGGGGCAACCAGAATGACCTGCTCCTCGTCCTCCCTGACCTTGCGCAAGGTCTGCACAAGAAGGCTCACTGGGGGAAACACATTGCGGCCCTGCGGCCAGCTGTGCGCCAGAGCATCCGTGTCGAGCGTGGGTCGAGTCGTGAGAGGCAAACAGATCTATCTGTACGTCCCCGAACTGGTCCCAAATCAGCTGAATTGACTGGGGACGGAGTCTCCATTCTCCAGGGAGTGGCTGAAGCCGTGAGAGCTCGTCGGCTGCATAGTTCAGCGCTCCGGGAATGAAAATGTCTCGAAGCGACCTCAGATGCTTCTGAGTCCATAAGAGGAGGTGGCGAGCGAGTTGTGACATACGGCGGGAGCGTAAACCACCTTGATGGTTGATGTACGCTACAGTGGCGGTATTGTCTGAACGGACTAGTACGTGTTGACCCCTGAGCAACGCCCGGAAGCGTCCAGGAGCCCGCGGCAGCATGTCCATTGCACATGGCGCCCCAGCCCATGGTGTAGGCATCTGTTGAAACAACAACATGCCGGGAAGCTCGTTCCAGGGGGACATCCGCCCTGAAAAAAACTGAGGTTCGACCACGGGGTGAAAAACTAACGGCAGGTCGGAGTAACTGGTACTCGGAGCGTGCCGTGTTGCCATGCCCACCTCGGGACTCCGTCGCGAAGCCAAAGCTGAAGCAGTCTCATATGAAGCAATCCGAGCGGCGTGACCGCGGCTGCAGATGCCATATGCCCCTGGAGCCTCTGAAAGAGTTTCAGTGGAACCGCACTCCTGCCCACGAATTGTCTCAGGCAAGTCAGCAGTGACTGCGCGCGCTCACTCGTAAGCTGCGCGGACATGGCGACCGAGTTGATGTCCATACCGTGATCCTCTGCACGGGGCAAAGTTGCCCTTCTCCCAGTTGACCCGAAGGCCCAGATGAGCTAGGTGCTGAAGCACTAGGTCCCTGTGTTCGCAAACCTGAACTCGAGAGAGTTAGCTAGGATCAGCCAGTCGTCGATATAAGTCAGGAAGCGAACCCCGTGTTCCCGAAGGGAACCTCGACGACCTTCCAGCCTCGACGACCTTCGTGAAGATGCGAGGAGACAGGGCTAGCCCGAAAGGGAGAACCGCGTACTGGTATGCCTGCCCCTCGAAAGCAAACCGAAGGAACGGTCTGTGTCAAGGAAGAATGGAGACATGAAAGTAAGCGTCATTCAGGTCGATCGCTGCAAACCAATCCTGGGGCCGAATGCATTAGAAAACGCGTTTGGCGGTGAGCATCTTGAGCGGCATCCTGTGAAGGGAGCGGTTCAGCACGCGCAAGTCCAGGATTGGCCGTAACCCACCGGTTTTCTTGGGGACAATGAAGTAGGGGCTGTAGAAGCCGGACCTCATCTCGGTTGGAGGGACAGTCTCAATTGCACCCTTCGCCAGCAGGGTGCCAATCTCTGCTCTAATGATGGGGGCATAGCCACCGACCAAAGTGGAGCGGACTCCCCAAGCGGGGAGGAGACCGTGCGAACTGAATCGCATAGCCGAGCCTGATGGTCCGCGCGACCCAGCGGGACAGATGGGGAAGCTCTAACCAGGCTCCCAGGAGCTGAACCAGCGGGATCATGCGAACCACAGACATCCCCCCGGAGGGGCAACGAAGCGGAGTAACTGGCCCAGACGTGGACGGCATAGCGGCCCGGGGACAGGGGCGAAGCGATCCGTGGACGGCACGCCGTGTCAACCACCTCTGGGACAGAGGGGGACGAGGAGAGCACGGCTTGTGAGAGCGCTCTGTGACGTCCGAGAACTCTCTGTGCTCAGAGAAGGGAGAGTCAGTTCTTTGGAGAATAAGGATTCTTTCCCGGCCCTCCCCCGGGGAAAGGAGTGGTCCTGCTACCAACTCCTGGAAAGAACTGAGTCCCATCTCTGAGGAGCCCATCTCAAGAGCGATCTGAGATCGCTCTACGGTCTTGTTCCAGACCGTAACCCTCAGGTCACCCTGGCCACCAGCTGAAGATCGGGGGGTGGATGAGGGGACTCTCACTCTTGCGAGTTCACCGAGTCTCGACCTATATATGACGCGATGATCACGTTCCCAGCGAGAACATGAGTCACCCACGAGCGCTGTTCAAGCATGATCAAAGCCCAAACACACTAGACAGCGCTCGTGCCCATCAGAGTCCGATACCAGTCCGCTGCAACCAGAAATGCACGGGCGAGCCGTCTTTAAAAAAGACGTTCGAGCTCTTTTATGAGAGGAGAAAAAAAAAAACTCCGCGATGTTGAAGCGCACAGGGAGACACACACACACACACTGGCAGATCACTACATAGATCAGCAGGCACTGTGAGCTCGCTGCAGATCGCCGTCACACCAACATCGGAGAGAGAGGCTCGTCTCGTAGAGCGAAGGCAGAGATGACTGTGGAGTGAAGAAATATTCTTGGTTCCGAAGCGAAAACATATCTGCATGTTGCCGGCGTCCTCCTTTTATACCCACGAGGTAAGGCGGAGATACGCTATGCAAATTCCGCAGACCCATGGCATTTCTTTGCCATTGGCTCATTTTGTAATACTCAAAGTCGATAGGTGTTCTAAGCGAAACCCCATTCGTCGTCATCCGACGTAACTCGGAGTGACAACGAAAGGGAACCTGCATTGATTGATGAACGTTTAACATTGTTCTACAAAAAGCTTTCAGCAAGTACAAATTATTTTGTATGTTTTGCTACAAGTTATTCACAAGTTTTAGTCAAGAATATGACTTTTCCAACAGAAATTTGTATAGATTTGTTTTATTTGTGCAAAAAAATACAGAATAAAAGCACGTTTGATAACAAAAAGTGCATTATGTATTCATTATTATCTTAACCTGAAAAAAGCAGTAAATGTTATAATTAAGTAAATTTCATTAATACAAATGAGCAAATTCTGTTTGATTTATTTGTGAGACATCTTAAATTAAAAAAGCACATTCCACTAATAATATTAAATTCATTATGTGCCATAGACTAAATAATTTAGGAAATTTTTCTTAATTTATTCGGGTAGATTTCACAAAAAAAAAACTTAAAATCTACTTAAATATAATACGTGTAATTCCCTTTCAAGGGAACTAGAGCTGCGTCAAGCTGTGGGAACGCGTTGTGCGTCATGAAGCACGTATGGAATCAGTCCAATGGAGAGACGGAACGTCATAGGCGGGTGACGTCATCGACCAGGAAACTATAAAGCACCCCCAAAACACAAGCGCGACAGCTTCTATGCCTTCAGTAAGCGCTATATTCGGATCTGTCTCAAGTGTTTTTGTCTGTCACTAAGCAGGAGTTTCACTATTTCAAAAAACTATATACATATATGTTATATTGAGAGACAATGGCGAGCGAACAACAATTTAAGAAGTGTGTTCCTCCCTGCTCGCGCTATTTAACGGGCGGGGATACACACAGCTTATGTGTTGTTTGTTTGGGAGTGCAGCATGCCCAGTCAGCTCTCGAGAGGGCTGATTGTGAGCATTGCGAGCGTTTGCCTCTTAGAACGCTCCGCTCCCGCCGATCACTCTTTGAGGAGAGTGGGTCGGTTCGCGATCCCCGCGGATCGGGTCCCGCTTATGCCGAGGCTGAGCGGCGACGTCATTGGTGGGGATCGCAGATGGATCTAACAGCGGGGCTTGAGACGGGCTCTGCCCTATCTCAGCCCTTACCTGTTAGATCCAGTGCCTCAGTCTCGGGTTCGGAAGCACGCTCTGCGGTTTCTTCCCCCCGAACTGAGGCCCCAGTACTGCAACTATCCCGTTCTGAGGATCTGGATGTTGTTAGTCTGGATGCGGG
The DNA here is from genome assembly GCF_051911475.1 of Siphateles boraxobius. Classification (NCBI taxonomy): domain Eukaryota; kingdom Metazoa; phylum Chordata; class Actinopteri; order Cypriniformes; family Leuciscidae; genus Siphateles; species Siphateles boraxobius. Next base: position 12,138,613 of record NW_027508799.1, read on the forward strand.
AGATGTCGATGATTCGCCATCTCGCCTTCCCGAAAGTGAGGAGCTTATGGAGGTGCTCACTCGTGCTGTTTCTAAGTTAAGCATCGAGTGGCCAGCTGTTAGGCAGGAGTCTAGAGAAAAATATAAATTAGATGAAAGATTTTTGCCTTCCCGTTCTCAACCTCCATGCAAATAAGAAGGGTGCTTGCCCTTCTTCCCTGATCTCCACACAGAGGTTTCGAGATCGTGGAAAAAGCCGGGCTCTTATCGTGTTTTTAGCCCTCAAACGTCCACTTATTAAAAAATCGTGGGGGCAAAATCTCATGGTTATGGGGCGATGCCCAAAGCAGAAGAGGCGCTTGCTAGTCACCTTTCTGCTGAAGCTGCATCCTCTTTTAAAGCACCACTTTTACCCTCTAAGCCTCTTAGAAGTACATCAGCTTAAGTGGGTAAGGCGTATTCGGCGGACGGTCAAGCCTCGGCGTGCCTGCACACGATGTGCATCTTGCAGGCATACCAGGCTGACTTATTAAAGGATGTGAGTGACACTCAAGAGGTCAGCACTGACGTAGTTCGCGAACTGCGTCAGGCTGCAGATTTATCTCTGCGCGCCACCAAGGAGTCGGCCAAGCTAATGGGCCGTACTATGGCAGCCCTGGTGGCCGCAGAGAGGCATCTATGGTTAAATCTCTCTGGGATGAAAGAAAAAGACAAAGCTTTTCTTTTGGACGCTACGCTCTCTCCTCATGGTCTTTTTGGTGATTCTGTCAATACTGTCATAGATAGATTTCAGGAAGAGAAGAAACAGTCGGCAGCGTTTCAGAAATTTATGCCTCTTAAAATTCATGTCCTCGGTACTGCTGGGCGGGAGCAGTCCAGGCCATCAGTCAGCTCCTCACATAGGGCGCAACAGAAGCAGAGTGTCGCGTCTCGCGCTCCCCCTTCCAAACAGTGGGACCAGACGCGGCACTCTCAGCCGAAGTCTTCTGGCAAAACTGATCTGAGGACAGTTATTATGGCCAAGAAGGCTTCGGCAAAGAAGAAGTCCTGACGCCAGTGGCGTGGTCCCTGCCGTGGGAGAGAGGTGTTCACCGAATTACACGGTGCCCGCTCTTCTTCGGTGCCCTCAGGGGCCCGTTCTGCCAACCCCGCCTTCATGCCGGGGCACTGACGGTCCCAGCGAGCGCTTTCCCGAGGGACGCTCGCCCCCTCTGAGGAGGGTCTCAGAGCAGTTAAGCCAGTCGTTCCCTGCCGGTGCGCCGTTACAGGGCGCTGTGTTTGCTGCTCAAGCTACACCAGAGGCCAGTCTCGAGAGACTGGTACCCTTAGTAGTATTTCTGGCAGAGTGGAAAAGCCTTCCAAAAATATCTCAGTGGGTTCTGCACACAGTAAAAAAGGGTTATGCTATCCAATTCAGGTGTCGTCCACCAAAATTCAGAGGGGTTCTGCCCACAGTGGTGGGCCCCGAGCAGGCTCTGGTAATGGAACAAGAGGTGAAAGCGCTCCTTCAAAAGGAGGCTATAGAACGGGTTCCTCCTCCCAGTTTGGAGTCGTTTTTAAAGCCGATATTTCATCGTTCCAAAGAAGGATGGGGGGTTGCGTCCAATTTTAGATCTGCGCCTGTTGAATCGCTCGGTAGGGAAGCTAAAATTCAAGATGCTCACTATCAAGCAGATCGTGTCACAAATCAGATCCGAGGACTGGTTTGTCACGATAGATCTGAAGGACGCGTACTTCCATATTTCCATCCTTCCACAACACAGGAAGTTCCTGAGGTTCGCCTTCAGGGGCGAGGCGTACCAGTACAAGGTTCTTCCATTTGGCCTAGCTTTATCTCCCCGCACTTTCACGAGTTGCATGGATGCAGGTTTAGTGCCCCTGAGGTTTCAGGGCATTCGTATCCTCAATTACATCGACGATTGGTTGATTTTAGCTCAGACAGAGCAGATGGCGGTTCGGCATCGAGATGTCGTTCTCGCTCATATAAGAAAGTTGGGGTTGAGGCTGAACGCAAAGAAAAGTGTATTATCTCCTTCTCAGAAGACCACTTTTCTGGGCGTCGTTTGGGATTCGGTCTCGATGCGGGCGCAACTTTCTCCGACCCGCATCGCTTCGATTCTTTCAGCTATGAAACAAGTAAAGCTAAGCCAGCTACGCACTGTAAAAGAGTTTCAGAGACTGTTGGGTCTGATGGCAGCAGCGTCCAACGTTATACCTTGCGGCCTGTTGTACATGAGACCACTGCAGTGGTGGATCCGGACCAAGGGATTCTCCCCGAGGGGAAATCCCCTCCGCACGATCAAAGTCACGCGGCGCTGCCTTTGTGCTCTGGTCATGTGGAAAGAAACCTGGTTCCTATCCAAAGGGCCTGTGTTGGGGGCTCTTTGTCGTCGCGTAACGCTAACGACGGATGCTTCCCTCACAGGATGGGGGGCGGTCATGAGTGGTCGTCCAGCCCAAGGTCTGTGGCAGGACCATCATCTATCATGGCATATAAATTGTCTAGAGATGTTGGCGGTGTTCCAAGCTTTGAAACACTTCCTAGCAGACCTCAGAGGTCATCATGTGCTAGTTCAGTCAGACAACATGTCGGTGGTCTCGTATATAAATCATCAGGGGGGCCTGCGGTCGCGTCCACTTTACAAGTTGGCCCGTCAGATCCTCCTGTGGTCCCAGGGGAAGTTACGATCTCTGAGAGCTATGTATCTTCCTGGTTATTTGAATGTGGTAGCAGACTCCCTGTCGAGGCAGGGGCCGAGGCCGGGGGAATGGAGGCTCCACCCCGAGGTGGTGGAGCTCCTTTGGTTGAGTTTCGGTCGCGCCGAGGTGGACCTATTCGCTTCCAAGGAGACAACGCACTGTCATTTGTGGTTCTCCATCAGTCAGCCAGCCCCTCTGGGGTTGGACGCTCTGGTACAGCCGTGGCCGAGGTCACGTCTGTATGCTTTTCCCCCGGTTGCTCTGCTACCAGGAGTTCTGGAGAGGGTTCGCCGGGACGGGGTCAGCCTACTTCTAGTAGCCCCGTTCTGGCCGGCCCGAGTATGGTTCGCGGACCTAATATCTCTTCTGGACGGCTCTCCCTTGGAGATTCCGATCAGGAGGGATCTACTCTCTCAGGAGGGCGGTACGATATTTCACCCCCGCCCAGAGTTGTGGAAACTGTGGGCTTGGCCTCTGAGGGGGCCCAGCTCATAGAATCTGGTCCCTCAACTGAGGTTGTTGAGACCATCCTTCACTCCAGAGCTCCATCCACGAGGAAGTTATATGCCCTGAAGTGGAAACTTTTCACTTCTTGGTGTGCAGAACACCGGCAGGACCCAGTTAACGGCCCAGTGGGTGCAGTGCTGGAGTTTCTGCAGGATCGTTTCTCTGCAGGGTTATCCCCCTCCACACTAAAGGTGTATGTGGCGGCACTAGCTGCTTACCATGTCCCTTTCAGTGGAGTTTCTCTTGGGAGACACCCACTTATAACTCGCTTCCTTCGTGGCACTTTGAGGCTGAGGCCTGCAGTTCGTATGAGGGTGCCGACTTGGGATTTGGCCATTGTACTAGAGGGCCTTTCTTTGGCCCCCTTTGAACCTATTGAGGAAGTTTCTGAGAAATTTCTCACTTATAAAACTCTTTTTCTGCTTGCAATCTCCTCACTTAAGAGAATCGGAGATTTGCAGGCTCTGTCGGTTGCACCCTCATGCCTGGAGTTTTGGTATGGTTAAGGCTTTTCTATACCCTAGACCAGGTTATGTCCCTAAGGTCCCTACTAATGCTGTTAGACCTACAGTGCTGCAGGCTTTCTATCCTCCTCCTTTTGTGTCATCAGATCAGGAGAAACTTAACCTTCTCTGCCCGGTTAGGGCGTTAGACGCTTACGTCCACAGAGCTGCCCTGTGGAGGAAATCAGAACAGTTATTTGTGTGCTTTGGGCCACCCAGGAAAGGGTGTCCCGCTTCTAAACAGAGAATGAGCAAGTGGGTGGTTGAGGCCATCTCACTTGCTTATGAGTCGGCTTGTCAGCCTTCACCTTTGGCTGTACGAGCCCACTCTACTAGGAGTATGGCTGCTTCTAAGGCATTGTTGTCAGGAGTATCGCTAAGTGATGTTTGTGATGCGGCTGGGTGGTCCTCACTGCATACATTTGTTAAGTTCTATGAATTGGACTTAAGTTCCATTCCTGGGGCGCAGGTGCTCTCGTCCTCTGTGCGCTAGTTCCCACATGACGGTCATTTGCTCCTATGGCGACGTGGGTATTGGCGTTCCCACAGCTTGACGCAGCTCGAGTTCCCTTGAAAGGGAACGTCTCGGTTACGTATGTAACCCTAGTTCCCTGATAGGGAATGAGACGCTGCGTCGTTCTGCCATACTCCCAGCATGCCCGTTATCGCTTCCTTCAGGCCTATCAGAAGCTGTCGCGCTTGTGTTTTGGGGGTGCTTTATAGTTTCCTGGTCGATGACGTCACCCGCCTATGATGTTCCGTCTCTCCATTGGACTGATTCCATACGTGCTTCATGACGCACAACGCAGGGGCGTTCCCACAGCTTGACGCAGCGTCTCGTTCCCTATCAGGGAACTAGGGTTACATACGTAACCGAGACGTATTGTTACCATATTTTTTTTAAGTAGATAGCATGTAATATTTTTTACAGTGTACATGTAGTGCAGTTACTGCTCGTGTATGCGAATTGACAATTCACCATTAAACGTGTTATTTAGAAAAGTGTTTATATATATATATATATATATTAGAGGTGGGCATAGATTCATTTTTTTCATCTAGATTAATCTCACTGTAATCTTGGAATTAATCTTGATTAATCTAGATTAAAATGGCTAATTTGAATTCTGCCGAAGGCATTCAGAATATGCGTGCTACCCAAATAATGACTAAAAGTAAGTCTTTGAGAATAGTTCGCCTCGCGTAGGGATGTGAATTTCTTCCAAAAATGCCATTCGACAATAGAGGAGCAAAAGTCGAATATTGGTAAAAAGAAAAAAGAAAAAAACGCACACTCACAATGACAGAAAGGGAGGCCAATTTCATCTTTAGCGATTTGTCATCAAATAAACTGTTTATTAATTGAACAAGTAACATGTTTTCGTCATTTTTTTTTTTTTTACATAGTAGGCTAATTGGAAGGAGAAGAAAACAATAAGCACGACGTGTAGGCTACAGTCTGTTTTTGCATCGCCAAACCAGATGCTCGTTAGATCAAAAAATAATGTCATATGTCATAATGATTTTATGTGAATGCCTTTACCGGCAATAGCCTCCTCCTTTTTAAACAAATTAGTTTTCAATCAATGGAAACTATTCGTGTGACTATGCCCCTGCGCAATACACGCACATTGCCGCGGGATGGTGGGTGTTCATTTCATAAACTGTACACCATGGTAACGTTAGCTTATTTAACCTGTTAACCTTTGCCAGTGCCCTGCCGCTCTGAAGCGTTTTTTTGTAGCCTATAAATTAATGTATATGTCCAAAAAACGGATAATGTCATACTTTTTAGTAGTGCTATCGTGGCGTAAAAATCTGTTTGGTTGTAAAATGTATTACCTGAATGAAATGAAATCGAATGTATCGTCCTGTGGAATCATTCATTCAGAGACATCATACGAAGATGTTTAACTAATAAATATCTTCATCGCTGGCAAAAATAGGATGCATTTGCAGATTTGCTTTCACTAGACTAAACTAGATCCACGGCCACTTCATCCAACACTCTTTATGTTCTTAAATCTTCCTTTTACGAATCCGAGTCGAGTATGATTGAACGCTCTTCAGACGATTCAGTGCGTGAGGAACTGAACAGAACTGATTCGCGAACCGATTTAGACAGATCTGCCAACTTGTTTGATGAAGTCTTTGAACAGAATCGACTCAAGAGAGTGATTCATTTGTAAATTGAGCCCATACAAAGATACAGCGCGCTTGTAATAAACTCATTTAACAACATGTAATTGTATTAAAATAAAGTAATGAGAGGAACGTCGCCCAACGTAACACCTTGTGTCCCTGTCAGGGAAATACCCTGCTGCGCGATCTGTGACAGTAGGCGTGGCGTCAATTATGTCAAATATACTAGGCTGCACATGGAATTGCGGGAAAAATATAACGATATTCGAAAAAGCTATTTTATGATCTCAACCAAACTTTGAGAATAGATTAACGGCGATATTTTTTTTATCGCCCGATAGGAGTCTAACGTTAACGCCGATATCGGCCCACCACTAATATATATATATTATATTATACTTCGGATAATATTGTTATTCAGATTTTACCTCAAATATTACCTTTGAATTGGAACAACATAATGAGAAGTAATTGGGATGTTAATGCTACAGTATAAGTTTTCTTGATAATCTTATCATGTTTACTGTGCCTAGATAGCAACTTCAGGTATATCACACATTTCAAACTGGTTTATTTTGTACTTCAAGTGGTAATTCGGCATTTTTGGGTTCATATGATAAACAGGTTTTATAGTGAAAAATTCCCTATGTTTTCCCTTTTTTCAAAATGGGCACCTTTAGCATAATTTTTCTCAAAAACTGCAATGTTGTGTGCGGAGAACTTTTTCCTAAGGAATCTCTATATATTTCTGATATTAAATATAAAAAAAGTAGGTATTGCCCCACTTGGTGAAACGAAACCCTATTTCTAGGCCTCTTTTAGACTACCGACAGCGGCCTATCCCCCTCTCCCCAATCTGTCAGAGTTGAGTTGGTCCACAAGAAGTACGCGCAAATGTGTCATTTTTTTAACGGCTACAGAAAATGAATCTAAATCCAAAATGGACAGACGTCAATTGAGTGGTTTTGCAAAAAGAAAGTTAAAGAAATACAAGGACGCTAGACGTTTAGCTACAATTCAAAATGTTCCAGGGATCGAAAGTTTTTTTGTGAGAACATCACTAGTTTTTTGTGAGAACATCATAGGAATTGCGATCACTAGAAGCTCTGAGTCAGAAGCTGGAGCTAACTGTGGAGACGGTAACAAGGAAATGGACTTTGGGGATGTAGTTGACACCTTTGCTTGCGCAAAATCAAGGAAGAAGCAGTTATGCTCAACTTCATACATGAAAACGTTTTACCAGATTTAGTGCTACACTTATTGTCTCTTATATGTTCCCCACTAAATAATGTTTTTTTTACTAAATGTTCAGATTTTATATAATTATTGTGCACTTGTGATTTTTCTAGACAAAATTTTACCGCTGAGTTACACACTAATCTAGTTTATAATAGAATTTTTGTCATAGGTTATGATCATATTTTTTTGATTTGTTGTTTTTCTTTATAATGAAGTTGTCTGTATTAAGTAGATTGTGTTTAAAACACAAAAGAGTAATTATCAGTTCAACACACAGAATTATAGAAATTCTACTTGATTTTTTTTTTAAACTGCGCTGGTATCGGATTGGTATCAGTCGATACTCGGAATTTTGGGTACGGATTGGATCGGTTCAGAAAAAATGGTATCGGGACATCCCTAATATTTTCTGGTAGGCTAAATCTAAGTTACCCAGGAGCTATGTTGACATAGGCTTAGCGGCTTGATGAATTGAGTCGTTGAACACAGCAGGAGAGAACGCAACGTTAGCCAGCTAGCTAAAGCTCTGGTGGAAAATTATATATTAGCATAATAAATATTATGGAGGCCATAATATTTTTGACTCATGACTGAAGTTAAGTTTCTCCAGCTCTCCCCAGGTTGGCAAAAAATGCATCTCAAAATGTCTCAGATTGATGCTTTAAAATGTGGAATATTTAAAATTTTCTTCCGGGGGAGCATGCCCCCCAAACCCCCTAGAGGAGATATATCCTTCTTACCTTTTTCATCCCTGACCCGTTTTCATGCTTGTAAAGGTAAGAAACCTGATAGATTTATTATCATTTTTGGCCAAACGTGAATTGACGCTGTCAATGTATTGTTGTGGCCTACATTTTGTATTGAGACTTTTAAATAAGTGCTCACTGCTAATATGCCTACATGTATGAAGTTGGGCTTTTGAGGTATAGTGCCCAGGGTAACCACACTGTCTTAATACGGCCCTGCATACCCCTCTTTAGCTACTCGCTAATCGCACTAAATGATTAATTCGTGAATTGGCCTGATCCAATGGCATTTGTTCTTGAGTCAACAACTCACTGATTCAATTGATCAGTGGGGCGACAGTGGCTCAGTGGTCCATGTAGGTTGTCTACAAACCGAAAGGTTGGTGGTTCTATCCCCGGTTCCACCTGACCAAGTGTCGAGGTGTCCATGAGCAAGACACCTAACCCCAACTGCTCCCGACGAGCTGAGTGGCGCCTTGCATGGCTGACACCGCCGTCGGTGTATGAATGACTGAGTGAATGGGTGAATGAGAGGCATATATGTAAAGCGCTTTGGTGGCCATTGGGTCTGTGAAAGCGCTATATAAATGCAGTCCATTTACCATTGATGCTAATGCAAAATGAATAGGATCTGTATTCCTCTGACTTCCATTTTTCCTCTGTGGCGATGGACGGCCGAGGGACATGAGAGAACGGCGCGAGGCCGGTGGTACGATTGCTAATGAGCAACACCTGGGTAGCACACCGGTCTCACATCTCTCACGGAGGAGCGGATGCATAAAGGAGGAGCGACGATGTTGATGATCGAGAGAGGAACAGGCCTGTGTTTTAGTTGTGTTTTGGTTTTTGTATTTGTATTTTATTTTAGCCAGCAGTCGTCCGCGAGGGGCTGCTGGCGGTATTTTGGTTTGTTTATTTTATTTTAAATAAAGTATGTTTCATTGTTCGCCGGTTCCCACCTCCTTCTTCCCTGAACATTGCTACATCCGCGCTTACTCTTTTGGCACGTTTTTGCACACATATATGTCCAAAAGCACTGCAAGCGAAAACAACAGAGTCAGGAACTGCAAAACAGATTGATCGCGTAAAACCAACCTTTGTGTAAAAAAATAAACTGTTGCAAATGTCTGAATGACTTGTGTGCATGGGGCAACAAAGTGTAATAACCCGATTTGTACAGTTGCGTCTTTCTTTTAGCTGGGCTTGAAGTTTTGGGACAATTGACTGTTCACAAAGACCCGCCCCCTTTAGTTACTGTTGCTATGTCTAACACGCTGCTCTCACGCCACACACCATACACCATGTTCTCACTTAAGCCCCTTTCTGGGAAATTGCCAGAACACCTTCTGTGTGAACGCAAACACGACCCGGGATTGATCCAGGGTTGGGGACCTAGTAACCTTGCCGGGATCAGTCCCGGAACGCGCGCTCTGTTAACAAAAGCCATAACCAATGCCGTGCCGTAATGATGACGCTGAAGTGAAGTGAAAGCAGGCTAGTGAAACGGTACGTAATGCGCTAGTTTATGATCGAATCAGAAAAAAAATGCACAAGCGTGGTTTTTGAGAGACAAATCGCAACTCATAAGCAAACTAGAGACGCTGCTGAGACATTACATGTCACATCGATGTCACGTGTCTTTACGGGATTTTTACGGGTTGTGTGTGAACACTTCGATTCCCGAAAATCACGGGCAGTGTGAATGAACCAAAATCAAACGAACCCGGGTGTATTTTCCGGAATCTCTGTGTGAAAGGGGCTATAATGAAAAATACAACGCGGAGCAGAGGACACTGATAACGTGCTGACAGACAGGACAGACCAGGTAACTTTTGATATGAAACAAAGTCTCAACTTTTTAAAAGAAATTTAAATAATAAATATCGTTTTGTGGCTCTTTAAAGTGTCTGACAGATCGCTGTAGATCGTCAGTTAAAGCTGCTCGTGAACTGATCATCTCTTCATTCTAGGTAATTTATAGCATCAAATAAACATGAATGAACAAGAAGTAATATTATTTTAACCGCGGAAAGACGTCAGTACACTTCGTTTTTCAAGTTAAAATCCTCCAACGTTAATCATCTAACTCTCCTGACGGCTTTGTCGGACAAAATGGCGGATTCGGCGGATGGCGGATTATGATTGGTCAGACCACCTGTCAATCAAACTCCCTGCGAAGGGTCAATTCTCTGACTCATTGAGTTTTGCAAGCACGAAGAGGAGGGCGGGTCAACCTTCATAATGTAGCCAATCAAATGTAGCCAAACAAAACTCTCGTCAGTTGCCAGAACACATCTTTATCTTCATTTGGCTCAGAAACGTTCTTGTTGCCGAAATGGTACTTTTAAAGGGTTAGTTCACCCAAAAATGAAAATGATGTCATTAATGACTCACCCTCATGTCGCTCCAAGCCCGTAAGACCTCCGTTCATCTTCAGAACACAGTTTAAGATATTTTAGATTTAGTCCGAGAGCTTTCTGTCCCTCCATTGAAAATGTATGAACGGTATACTGTCCTTGTTCAGAAAGGAAATAAAGACATCAAAGTAGTCCATGTGACATCAGTGGGTTAGTTAGAATGTTTTGAAGCATCGGAAATACATTTTGGTCCAAAAATAACCAAAACTAGGACTTTATTCAGCATTGTATTGTCTTCCGGTTCTGTTGTGGATCCGCGTTCAGTGACGCTGCTGACGTGTGTCTGGTGCGCCCGAGCTTCGTTTACAGTCTGAGGGAGACGCACGCTGGAAACAAAACAATCTTCACAAACATGTCTAAGGATTTCCACACAGAGGAAGACGTGCATTTTTTTGCCCAGCCATATTTATTTGAACCCGAATACACGGACGCACCAGATATTTAGTCAGCAGCGTCTTACGTCATCAGCGTCACTGCGGACTCGTGAACGATTAAGATTTAAACAGTCTTTTTGCGTTTACAGACACTATTCCATATCGCGATTAGAGCAAAGCACAAGAATAAAAAACGTACTCACAATTCTCGGCCAGATCCGTCGCACCTCGAAATGAAAATAAACCAGCACATGTTCTGAGGTAAATGTCCAGGATTATTAGCCAGTTTCTGCTCATATGTTAAATATATAGTATGTTCTGTCAAAAATAAACTCATCAACTAAGATGTTATTATAGTGTTTGTTCCAATGTAAGCTATATCAAACTAATGAATCCTTAACTTTAAAATATGTATGATAAAATGTATTGGCCTACTTTTAAAAAGAATACTTTATAAGAAATTTATGGGAAAAGACAATTTTCTTTTCTAGATGTTTCCAACTAACTTTGAACAAATTCTGTAGAATGGCCCATATAAATATAGGTATATATTTAGGTAAATAATAGGTGCCCTTTAAAATCACAGCAATAAATTATATTTTAAAATATATTAAAATCGAATCACTTTCACAAATATTACCCTGCGCATGTGATTCTTTATGGCATCATTTCATTTTCATACATAGTCTTGTTTGCATGACGGGGCAAAATAAGTAAGCTAACATTCAGTACAATCTATATCTTTTATTTAGAATGCATACAAATGTCATTCAAGTGTTTTAGTTTGTCAAGAGATTTAAAGCACCGTTTTTGAAGAGTGCGCATGTACGAATGTGCTCTAGTATGTAAGAAAAAGCCTAGATTGAATCTGGAGATAAAGCAAAATAACTGAGAAAAATAAGAAATAGTCCTCAGATACCAATCTGCTGAAATCACAAGTCTGACTCAAAATGGGAGATCCTCAGAGTTTGTAGCGACTGATGGCAGAAAGTTACTAATGCAGAATTTTAAGAGTTATTAGTGTAAATTAAAATTATATTTAGGTCACGACTGTCAGTTGTTTGTGAACCAAATCTGCTGTAAAAGCTGTTTAAGCCCATCGTATGAAATGCTTGAATGGACATGTCCATATAATAACGCAAATTAATGCCAATGCATCTTCCCCCACTGGTGAGGTTTGTGTTTAGGGTCAGAGGATAGAATATTGTTTGTACAGTATCAAAATAATTGTCTCAGGAAAGTCCCTATAAAACATGAAACCCCAACATGTGTGTAAGAATACATGCATTTGTGAACAGTGACAACCACATTTTGATTTTGAATTTGACTCCATTAATGAAGCTAATGTGTTTGCTCATGTTTAGAGATGTACATATATCCATCTTTTTAAAAAAATACCTTGCAAATATTCAATATTAATGACAGTTATGAAGTATATGAACATGTAGACAATATAGATTGTTTCGTAGGCAGAGTTAAATGATCGGTAAAGTACATTAAATAAGTAAATAAAAAAATTAATTGAAGAATGAAAAGGGACCAAGATTTGACCAAGATATATAATGATAAAAAAAAAAACAGGTTTACAAAAAATTACTTAAGATATATTTCCTAAAACAAGTATTTTCATCTCATGCAATTTTCGATTTAAAAAGATGTTTATACATTTTTATTGGTCAACAGTACAAAAGTACAGTATTTATTTTGAAAATGATTTTCTGCTGTGTAAGACTCAACCCTACAACAATACAGCACTCCTCTGACATTTGACCCACTGTTCAACAGTCTCTTACTGGCTAGCAGTGAAGGTTTGCGATGGATAAGTGCAGTGACCGTGGCTGCAATTAAAGCACTTAGTCATTGGTGTGACAGGAATCCCACCCAGAGCTGTGCACGCTGATGGTGACCCATCTGAGGTATTAGAGAGTGCAGCATATACCCGCTCTTGGAATCTTTCTCAAAGTTAATCCGGTGGGCTGGTCGGGTGGGCAGTGATGCCAGATGGTGGCTGTAGTTATGAATGATGCCTTGGTCTTAAGTATTAAGTTGGATCAGCGTAATCCTGTGCAGCATATGCAGAAGGCCTGCAGGCCCAATCCATTGAGGACACACTTGCACTCCCCAGTCACTCATTGATACACTACTGATCTTCTTCTCCAGCATGCAGGTACAGCTACAGCTGTTTGCCTCAGACTGAAGGCGTAGACTGCCTTGGCCAGACTGAAGTGTACAATGTAAGTGACACCAGGTCTTCCTTGTGACATTTCGGGTGGTAAGTTCGCCCGAATAGTGACTGGCTGGGGTTCCCTCGGGTTCCCTAGCCACATTCCCTAGAAGGGACCCGTTCTAATTTGAAGCTACGGTCCTAGGCCCTTGAGCAGGCCCAGGTAGGCCTCTCATTAAACTAGGTTTATGGAGGTTTTCATGTGAAGCACATAGCTTGGGCTTTGACCATAGGGAATGCTGTCACTGACAGCCCAGTGTAACCTGAGGGTGAGTGGTTCTGGCATTTCAATTGAACTTGCTGGTCAGTACCATATGGCATGCACTCCCCTTAGCATTGTGCCATTGGTATATCGTTCCCCAAAGTGTCAATCGAGTTCCCTTTCGAATGGGAACGGAACAGAGTACGAGACACTGGGTCTTTCGTCATGCCTCCGGGCCTTCCTGCCAAACAGTCCCTTCAGACGAAGAGGTGATTGTCATTTGTGCAAGGCGCCCTTATATACTTCCAGGTTGCACGTTAATAATGTCAGCAGCTGTCGCTGGTCAATGTAATTGCCGTGATTTGATTGTGATTTCAGACACCTGTCACGCCTGAGGCTGTTTGTCAGACACAAAGCATCAATCGACGCAGTGTCTCTCAGTGTCTCAGGGAACAGAGGTTACAGTCGTAACCTAGGTGTTAGTCACATGTACATGTATGTGCACAAATACACTGTATTTGTATGCACAATTAATGAACTTTACTGTTATTGAACTAAACTGACTTGAGCTGAATAATGACATCATTGGCTTGTTATAGCTGCTTTTCGGCAGAATTTGAATTTGATACTATATTGTGAAGCTGCTTTGAAACAATCCGTATTGTGTAAAAAGCAACAGAAATCAATGTGTCTTGACAAGTAATCAATTTATGTATAAATGTTTCCATACGTGATCGTTGGTTATAAGTCATTTGGAAACTTATTGTGGCATTTACTGTTAATGGCAGTGTTTTCTAAATGAAACACAAGAGGTTGTTAGTTTTGAGGGATGTGTCTAATGTAGAGAACGGTGTTTAGCATTTTCTAAAAGTTTGTTGGTAACACTACAATAAATAGTTCATTAATCATTTACTTACACTTTCTAATTGATCTTATAAACCATTGACAACTAAATAACTGGTTTGTAAATAATGCAAGACTTTATTAATGATCAATTTATCAATTGTAAATAAAGTATAAAAATACAAGTATAACACATTATAGGTGTGCTTATAAATAAAGAATAAAACTGCTTATTAATGTCTATTAATGCTTTATAAATGATGAATTAACGGTTTACTAATGCTTAACTAATGATTAATAGCATGCAGTTATTATAAAGTGTTACCAGATTGTTTTACAAATGCAAACTGTGTAAAAAAGTGTAAAGCATATAATGTGCTTGCAGTGTTGCAGACTTGGTCTGAAGATAGAGTGAATGTTTTCAAGTACCACTTTAAGTGTGCAAGCAATTCAAAAAAAAAAAAAAAACTGTAATATTATTCTTGTTACCCCCAGTATTATAATACTTAGCCTCTATTAGGTTATTACATAAAAAAAAAAAAAATCGAGTCAATTAGGTACTTTTATTGACATGGGAAAATTGTAGCAAAAAAAGAAAAAAGTGCTAAAACAACAGTTATTATTATATATTAATATATTATAATTTACATTAATCATTAAAGGTGCAATAGGTGATTCTCTACAGAAGTGTTTTTTGTTATGCTGGTTGGAAGTCTCCTCATATCCTGATATCATTCACTGTGTTAAGCGGTCTAAATGTATTTTTATAAATATATGTAGTCTGTGGAAGGCGTAGGACCATAAAATGTTCGTTCAATCATTGCATTCGATCCGAATTAAATGAAAGCATGTGTTCCCTGTCAGTCAATGTGTGTTTGCATACCACTGCACAGCCTGTTCACGCATACATCATATGTCATCAGCGCGTTTCATGCACACTGTGCAGAAAGAGTGAGAATGGCAGGCAAACAGTCGTTTACGTTCGTTATTGTAGTACTGTTACTCACTGTAATGTTTTTTCATAGGTGAATGACACATGAAGTATCCAATAACGTTGTCTCTGGTCATCTCACTTCTGGTCTGTGTGCGTTCATAGTGTTTTGGAGGAGGCGTGGCTTTGGATGGCTTTTTACAGGGTGGATGGCATTGTATGCTCTCAATGCTAGCAGGCTAAAGTTAGCATTTCCCAGATCACCTATAGCACCTTTAACCCTCAGGGGTCTGAGGGGTTTTCTGGGTCCTGGGGTCTGGGTTCTGGAGATGTTCTGACATGCTCTGACATTTGTGCTTTTTTCAGTTATTTATAAACATGTTAATGGCAAACGTGTAAATTCACTCTATATAGCACAAACGGGGCTACTGTAATATGTGAGCAACATGTATGTACATGTTTGTATTTTTGAGAGAATATTGTTTATGCATGGTTATTGAAAAAACTAAGAGTTAAAGTTTCTGAAATAAGGCCACAAAACACATACTAAATATGTGTCTACAAGACTTTTGACTAATGGGCATTGTTGCCTAGAGTTTTTGCTTCAAAATGATCTCAAAATCATCCTGCCTAATCATTTACACAAAACTATACATTGATTTAAATTTTATAAGACACCTTTTGTTTGGAAAGGCAATATGCGTGGAGGCGTGTTCACACCTGAGAAGACAAAGGCCGGATAATGTGCCGCATACATAATGGGCTGCATATTAATTAGCCCCTTCACACAGGAGTGTCACGGGTCCCAAAGAACGCAAGGACAAAAGAAATTATCTATATATACATATTTTACAATTAGAAATTGTAACCAATTACAAATAGGTAACAATTACAACAATATTTCAAGTGTATTCTTTCTTTGTAAAAAGTATACATTTTATCATACGTATTACAAAAGGTAAGGATTCATTATTTTGAATATTGGAACAAACACTATAATAACATCTTAGTTGATAATTCAATATCCTTACTTTATTTTTGACAAAACATCATATAGTATATTTAACAAAATCTTGTCTAAACATTCATATTTAGTCTGTAACATATTGTGTATGATATATTAGCATATACATGTTAATTTGCAGTTTGTTGCTTATACAGACATTTTATTTCAACACATTTCAGTCTATTTTTACTCATCTTAATAGGCTATAGCAATATAGTTTGGATGTGTTCATGTAAATTTAATAACATGTTTACTAATGTAGATGCGAGAGTGAATGAACGGCACAGACTCGCGCTGTATAACTGTAGTAAACAAAGCGCGCGGGCCTGTGCCGTTAATTCATCATTTAGCCTACACACTAGGGATGGCTCGATACCACAATTTTGGCTTAGGTACGATACCAGAACCTAATACCTCGGTATCGATACTAAATCGATACCACAGGTTAAAAAAAAAAAAAAACAGTCTCAAAATTTAAGTGACACTTAAAAAACACTGCTTGAAACTCTCCATTACCAAATGTGCTAAGAAAAGGTATCAAAATGTAAAATAAAATAATAATAATTCAGTCAGGGAACATACAGTAGGTTAAATTTTGATTTTGAAAAAAAACCCTGAAATTATACAATTAAAATATCTATAATAATAGATTAACATATAATAATAATAGAATAATGAAATGGCATGTAAACCATTAGCTGTCATGCATCAACAGAGAATTATCAACATTTATTGCATTTATTCATCTTGGTTTGGTTACTGTTTGGGTTCATATTAGTTTAATGCATTGCTAAACATGTATTAGTATATTTAATTTTCTAGGTCATTTAATTACTGATTGATATAGATTAATAAATGCTATAATACTGTTAGGTCTGGTTACCTAATGAATGTTGACAAATGTAGCTTAATTGTAATATTAGTAATATTCATATTACTACTATTACTCTCTCTCTCAGCTTATTCCTCTAGGGGTCGCCACAGCGGCACTAATATCCCATTCATTTTACTATCACTAATACTAAAATTAATATTATTCAAATGTTTATTCTTTATTCATTCAAATTCAATTAATATATGTTTGTTTGAAAATGCAAAAATGATGAGACCTAAACTTAATTGGTTCTAGCCTGCCATGCAAGCAGATTTGAGCTTTCGTGTTTACCGTATCATATTATTGATTAGCTCTTACGTATGTGCGCTGTTCAGTGTTCAATAAAAGTCTAAATTAAATCAGTTGAATGATGGACTAACCTGTCGATCTCTGAACTCTTTGAACAAGTCAGGATGAGCAACTGACAAGTCAAGTGCTTAGGCGGATTTGATGTGTTGCCTCCCCGTTTGCAGAGTGGTGTATTGAGATCTGTTTCTTTACTTGTCTCATTACTTTTGTAGGCAAAGTAAAGGCTGATTAATACTTCTGCGTCGGACCTACGCCGGAGCCTATACGCCGGAGCCTGTACGCCGTAGCCTACGCTTTGGTTTTAATTTATACTTCTGCGTCGTTGTCCGCGTTGACGCACGCAGAGGGAGCATGTGAAACCCGACGGAGCAGTTTGAGCAGACCAATCACAGCGCTTGCGTCCGCGTAGAATTGACGCGTTGTTACATTTTTGGAGAGGTGCACGTCAGGGTACGCCGAAGGGTATGCGCGCTACGCACAGCCTACGGCGTAGCTACACCGTAAGTTCGACGCAGAAGTATTAATTGGGCTTTATGCCTTATTTCACTCATACTGCTCTCTCTATTTATTAATTTCGGGCGTGTAGAAATTCGAATGAGCTTCGTTTGATCCATCGTGTTCCTCTGTTGTCGCCGTTTGCCAGTTTCGCATGACCCGCGTCAGTTTAGGTAGCGCACTGCCGCCTAGCGGTGAACTTCGAAACAGCAGCGCATCAAATACCGAATTGAACAAAATTAGGATATTGTACCGTTTGAAATATAATATATACCGGTATTTTTGCAGTACCGGTATACCGCGCATCTCTACCACACACAGACACGCAATTCATATTTAAACAGTCTTTTTTGCGGTTTATAGACACTATTCAATATCGTGATTAGAACAAAGCACTTAAGAATAAATGACTTACTACATCAGCTGGATCTGTTGCTCCTCGAAATGAAACTACCAGCACTTCTGGTACATTTTCCAGGGTTATTAGATAGTATTATTCCTCACAGGGTAGGGATACGCTGTGTTCACAGCGGTAGTAAGAAACTTACTAAACATGATTTTATAATCCACCTGGTGGGCGTTGGCATGTTTGCATGGCTTGCCTTAGATCATTTGCGTTTGAATACCGCGCTCTCTCCGTGGTCATGGCACATTAACGCGTAATGAGGTATAATGAGCTGGAAAGAAAATACTGACATCTCTCTCTTTTCATACAGATTACATAAACTGAGAATATTTGTTTTTTTATATAAATTACTTCATTTAAAAGAAGAGAATTTCATCCACCGCTTACATTACACTAAGTCTAAGTTGCATAAAATTTACCCCTCTGTTTCACCAATGTGCGACAGGTGTAAGGTGGCAGAGGATACAACCTCTCATGCTGTCTGGTTTTGTCCTTTATTGTGTGTTTTTGGTCAAGCATTTTTGACTGGTACTCCAAGGCTTACAATATGCCTCTTTCACTGGATGCTGAACTTGCCATCTTCGGCCTCTCACATTGTACCTCTTGCCTTTCAAGTGCATTGCAACAGTCCTTGATGCTGGGTATGGTCGTGGCTAAGAAACTTGTGCTCAAGAACTGGAAGTCACCCTCGCCTCCTTCCCTCCAGATGTGGATAAAGGACATGATCTCTGTCATACAGATGGAAAGACTTCGACTTTTAAGGACTGATTCTTTAGAAAAGTTTTCCGCTATTTGGGGTCCATTTCTCGGGCATTTAGACAAATTAACAACTCAGTCGGCCCCCAGTGACTTCTCTAAGGTTTAGGCTGTATATCCCTTCTGGGCACCTAGTCTGTAATGCAGCTTTTTATTAATGTACTTTTGTATATTGGACAACCCCCCCCCCTTTTTTTTTTCTTTTTTCTTCTCCTCTCTCTTGTGTGTGTAGTCCGAGCCAGTGTTGTTTGTTTTGTGTTTTAACTTGAAAAGTCCTCTTAAATACAGTATTAAAAAAAAGAAGAGAATTTCAGCTTCATAAACTGAAATCTCTCGAATCTCTGTGACAAGTATTGACAGAGGTACAGTTCATTTTTCGGATGCGTTTCAGAATGGACCTCACTGACGAGAGAAGGTAAAACGCGCATCATGTTTATTTTTCTTAATTTGACGAAAAGCACAACACTTTGTTTTTATTGTGAGTACCCACAAAAAATAGACACTTAACCAGATTTAATGATGTACAGCACTTATATGTAAGATCAAAATCAACAGAGTAATTTGAGTCTCTTTTGCACTGATAAGGAAAAATGTGAGCTGGTATCACCGGCAATACCGCCGACCCCAGAGGGTTAACCCTTAGGGGTCTGAGGTGTTTTCTGGGTCCTGGAGCTGTTCTGACATGCTATGACATTTGTGCTTTTTTCAGTTATTTATAAACATGTTAATGGCAAAGGTGTAAATTCACTCTATATATCACAAACGGGGCTACCGTAATATGTGAGCAACATGTATGTACATGTTTGTTTTTTTAAGATAATAATGTTTATGCGTGGTTTGTGAAAAAACAAATGTCACTGAAATAAGGTCATAAAACCCATAGTGATTATTTCTTCACAAGACTTTTGAAAATTGTATCACGTAACCTAGAATATTTGCTCCAAAACTATGTGAAAATCATCCTTCATACTCATTTAGATAAGACAATATATTGATTTAAAATTTGTATGAGGTGTTTTGTGTGATAAAGCTTTATGCGAGGAGGCGTGAATCTCTCATTAATATGAATGCATTTTACCCCTGAGAAAGACAACGAACCTCCCCTAATGGCCCTATCAGGTGCTATCAGGCCCGATCATTATGAGGAGCCTTGCACAAAGAATGAGGAGAAATTAAAAAAAGAATGGCTTTTAGATTGTCTGGATTTATTTACAACACAACATAATCCAAAGATACACGACAAAGGACAAAAAGCACATTAGTAAACACACTGATCTAAAGACAAAGACTTAAACAGTCACACACCTTTGTGCCATTCCTGAAACATACCTACATATACCTACTGATACATACCTGTCATGTCCAAGGTATTTGACTTTTCATTTTACCATGTTCATGTATAGAGACTCATGTGAATGTTGAAGTCAGCAGGACTCATCCAGTGGCAAACTATAGGGCTGCACAATTCTGGGAATACATTTTAGATTTTTCACTCACACACTCACTCACTCACACACACACACACACACACATAATATATATATATATATATATATATATATATATATATATATATATATATATATATATATATATACAGACACACACACACACACTGCCGTTCAAAAGTTTGGGGTCGGTATGATTATTGTGGTCGGTATTTATTCCTGTGATCAAAGCTGAATTTTCAGAATCATTACTCCAGTCTTCAGTGTCACATGATCCTTCAGAAATCAGTATAATATGATGATTTGATGCTCAAGAAACATTTTTCATTATCATCAATGTTGCAAACAGTTATTTACATTTTGATTTCAGGATTCTTTGATGAATATAAAGTTCAAAAGAACAGCATTTATCTGAAAAATAATCTTTTGTAACATTAAACACTACCGTTCGAAACTTCAGTAAGAATTTTTATTTTATTTTTTGGGGGAAATAAATAAAATGGATCAATACTTTTATTCATCAAGGAGGAATTAAATTGATTAAAAAAGTGACAGTAAAGACATTTATAATGTTACAAAAGATTATATTTCAAATAAATGCTGTTGTTTTTAACTTTTTGTTCATCAAAGAATTCTAAAAAAAAAGGTACACAACTGTTTTCAACATTGATACTAATCAAAAATGTTTCTTGAGCATCACATCATCATATTATACTGATTTCTGAAGGATCATGTGACACTGAAGACTAGAGTAATAATGCTGAAAATTCAGCTTTGATCACAGGAATAAATTACGCTTTTTACTATATATTCACATAGAAAACAGCTGTTTTACATTGAAATAATATTTCACAATATTACTGGGTTTGTTTTGTATTTTTAATCAAATAAATACAGCCTTGGTGAGCATAAATGACTTATTTTAAAAACATTAAAAATCTTACCCCAAACTTTTGAACAGCAGTGTATATATGTAATATGTATTTTGTAAATATATATACGAACACCTAGTTTGTTGTGCCTTGTAAATAGGCATGTGTAGGGCTGCATAAAATAATAACAGTAGCCTAGATAGCAGGCAGCCTATAAATCATAAAAAATGAACACTTCAGGAACACTACACTAGACAAACATATATTGTTTATCATATGTTACTTCAAATATTTATATTCGTTATGAAATGAGATGAGTTTGGTGTGAAGCCTAATGTGTGGCGTGTTATGCTTTTCAAACACACAGCGTGACTCAGACCCAAACTCAGCGCGTGCAGCGATCGAGCCGCTCCAAACTATGAAACATTATTGTTACATTATACATCTACGTTTGAGCAGATATCCACAAACACAGTATTTAACAGTAAACACAGGTCTAAACATTAAAATATTCACCATATTAGAATAAACACTCATACTAGCATACTTGTATCTCATTTCCTAACATTTTAGGATGGCACCAGTTTAGTAGCTACAATCTAAAGTTTATGCAACAATAAAACACTTACTATTATGTCTCTTACCTTAAAAATTCTTCTCATAATCAAAACGTCTTCTTCTGAGGTAAATACAAGGTAAATCCACAGCACAAACAGACTTCCAAACTGATGAAAAGTAGAGAATTACTGGAGTCGCTGATTCTTTGTTTCGAGCTGATGAGGGCGTTAACAGCTCTGCGTTCCTTCACGTGGATCATTTGAATGAGAACAGCTCGCACCCGTGGGGGAGTGGTCAAATTAAAGTTAATGAGCTCGGGCTGGAGAAACTGTATATGTCGTTGCTTTCATACGGATTTCTTAAACTGAGTTTATTTGTTTTTGATATGATTTACTTCATTTAAAAAAGGAGACTTCACACTTTGTAAAGACATTACTTTCATGTGTGGGTGGCAAGTATTGGCTGAATTACAGATAATTTTCTGTCGCGTTTCAGAATGAATTTCACATTGAGAGAGAAGACAGAACGTGCATAATGTTTTTCTTCTTTATTTTACGAAAAACAACTTTTTGTTTTTATTATTAGTGTACACAAAAAAAGAAGACATTTAACAGTTTTTAATGATGTATAACACTTGCCTGTATGACAAAAATCGACAGAGTTATTTGAGTTTCTTTTGCACTGGTTAGAAAAAAAGCGAGACTATCGGCGGCGTGATAGCCGACTCCAGGGGGTTAATAAATACATAAAGAAATGAAAAAATAAAGAAAAAAATCACACAAAATAAATGTGATGAAGGCCAAGTTCCAATATCTTCTCATATCTTTACAATAGTCTATGTCTATGATATGTTAATGTTTGTTATTATGTGTGTATTTTGATGCCATTGAGTCTCTACAGATGATGAGATTGTGGGGTGTTACACTATTTGTTTGGGTAGAAATACACAAATGTGTTTAGAGATGCATGTCTCTTCCATTATTTGAAAATAAAATAAATTAAGTTTATGAAGACCAAAAGTAACCTTAAGTTTAAGTTTATGTGAGCCTCAGCATAAACACAAGTAATAATTGTAAACTCCAACAATATGGATAAATTAACTTTCTCTGTCACTTACTTAGTGGAAAAGAAGAAAGAAATATCATCAGTTCAATAAAGCTGGTCACACTTACGTGCACTTAAAAAAAAAAACTCTCAGGTTACGACTGTAACCTATGTTCCCTGAGAACAAGGAATGAGACACTGAGATACAATGGATGACGTTATTGGGGAACGCCTTTCTGCGTGAACTGGTGTCTGAAACGCTTATCCAATCACGGCAATCGTATTGACTGGCGACAGCCTATGATGTCACTACTAGCGCGACCCGGAAGTATATAAGGGGTGCCTAGAGCAGTAGTTCCCAAAGTGGGTGCCGTGTGACAACTTGCTAGGGGTGTTCTCAGGGAACATAGGTTACATTTGTAACCTGAGACGTTCCCTTTCGAAAGGGAACTCACACTGCATCGATGATGCTATTGGGGAACGATATACAATACCCACGCCACCATGCTGAGGGGAGTTCATGCCAATTATGGCTGTGACAAAAAAAGCAGAAAACGACAAGTTGTCAGTTACTGAATTCCCTACGGCCACTGCCCAAGCTATAAGCCTCAAAGAGGCCTCTGATACAACGAGGGTCTACCAAGGCCAATCAAAGGCTTGGAACCAACAACTTCAAAGGAAGGGGTCCTTTAAGGGAATATGGCCGGGTTGTCCGAAAGGAGTCCCGTCCAGTCACTTTCTGAGGGGGACATAAAGTCAACCCCACATGCCACCAGGGAGGCTGACCTGGTCTAATTTACTGACCTAGTCTTGCCAAAAACCTGTCTGTTTCCTAAACAGAGTCTCAAACATTATTTGCCTCAACTTGTGGAGGCATCCAATACGGAGGACTGCATATAGTGGCAGTAATCGCTCACAGACATGATCATAGAGATGGGCATCCTGGAGAGTAGTACTCAGGGAACGGTTTCACAAAGATAGACTTTGACTATGGCTTAGATATAGTAGATAGTCAGACTTCAGATAGACATCAAAACCAGACTGTTGCACAAAGCACTTAAGACTCTGATTATCTTAAGTAGGACTACACTGTAATGCATTCTGGTTAAAAGAGGACATTTTTCGAAACGAAAAACATGGCGGATCGAGTAAGCGCATTCAACCGCTCATCGCAGTTTACCCCAGCGGAAAATATGTGTTTGTTGGAGGAGTATAACAGTTACAAACAAATTTTACTTTAAAGCAAAGGGAGTACAATCTTACGCTGCCGTACTATCGAGGAGGCCTACTGTAAGGCCTACAGCTTTGAATGTCATGGACGTCAACTTTGACTCTAAGTGAGCATACTCAACCATCCCAAATGGGAGGGAGTAACTAATCTGTCTCTACCTGAGCCTGTATAGTGAAGGGTGATTACATACGAGCAATGAGTAGCAAAGTACTCTAAATAATAAACCTAACAAGGGGAGTACTGTTAGCATGAGCCTGAGAAATGTATCAGGGTCAAGGCATATTATCTTGTATTTTTTAAAAGACAGATTTTATATTCTCTACTAAACCCAAGGGAATAGAGGCCTCAGTAAGTGGCCAACGGCATTTTACATTATGACTTGAATTTTTTCATTCAAGGGGCTTAGAGGAAAAATCATTGCTGGATATATTAGCTACTATACTCATCTCTAAAGGGCGGAGGCCAGAGCATACTGCTTCTTACTTTCTAGAGAGAAAGGCCTGACAACAGACATGAGATATCTGCATAGGAGGCTTTTTGAAGATAGCCACTAGCATTTTTACCCCTAATGCAAAAGGCGGGCCATGGCTAGACGACTTGTAAGAGGAGGCCAGTACTAGGAAAAACTAGATTACAGGAATAAAATCTCTTGATGGCCTATAGCTCTAAGGAACCTGCACTCAGATACTGAGAGCCTCGAGGTGAGAATGCTTAGCAGACCGCCACCAAATTCCTAGTTACCAAGCCTAAGGCCCTGTTTACACGAGAACGCTCACGGGTGAAAATGTAAAAATATTTTACAACGTTACAAAACTTTTTTTTTTATCTCAACAGCGAACTTGGAATTAGTGGAAATTATTCTTTGATTAGAGCTTTTATGTTTATCTACATGCTTGTTTATCTACAGGCATGCTAAACATGGTTCTCTGTTTGATTTGGCAGCCAATGTTTAGTGTTCGTTTTGGGTTAATAGTTCTGTCAACAGATATTTGTCTACAATCGTTCTAAAAATACAAATGTAACGGTGGCATACGGTCAGAAACGATCACTATAGATCCGCAGTCTTTACTAAAAAAAATCCCTTTGAGGACTGTAGTATAATTTGTTAGAACGATTATATGAAATTCTTGTTAATGAAGCTTATTTTTTGTAATTCTATAATTATTAGTACAATTAAGTAACAGCATATCTAAAAAGTAATGAGAGAACAACAAAAAACAAACCTTTCTGAAACGTCGTTTAACAGCCGTTCTTGAACAGATTCTGCTTGATCATCTTCACTAACGTTTTCCTGGATCCGATTGGTTTTATAGACGCCATTGTTTATAGGTACGGGGCGTGAGGTTTCCGGGAAATGTGCACTAGACGGTTAGCGAATCACACTGCGCCAGCTAACCAATCTGAGCCCATTGCGTAGTTTTGAGGGACTGGCTTTACAGAACCAGGGAACCATCAGACCGTTTTTACAAGAAGGGGAGAGCAGTGTAGAATAAAGGTAAAATATATGAAAAATAATGCAATTTTTAAAAAACGAAGCATGAACACGTTACAGTGCACCCCACAAACACAATCAAGCCTTCGAAAAAATGCATTTTACCACCCCTTTAAATGAAAATATTAATAATAATAATAGTGTTGTTTTGCACAGAGCATTATTTAATATTTATAACCATAGCAGAACAATTTAGTTTGAATGAAGCATGCAGATCATTCTTTGCGTTTATGTATTTTAAACATGCATGCACGCTCAGGTGACGTCATCACTCACACAGCAGTGGGAGGGGTCTCATTGTACCTGTGGTGATCGCCATGTTTGTGCAGTTTGGATGAAAAAAACAAAAACAATGGATTATTTACCAAGACATACGAATATGGGATCATCTAATAAAAAAGGGGTAAGCATTGATGCGCTTTTATTTTCTAGTATTTTATATAGCAGACGCTCTGAAAGGGACTATCGGATAAGTTTACAGCACGCACAAGACTAGCTAACCACATACAGCTGCTAGCACAACTTACTTGCATAGAAATTCTATATGCCTACCACCTAATTAGCCTAAGTGATAGCAGATGTGCTCATTAATACCATGAAAACAGTACAGTTCATTTTAAAATTTGTTTTCAAAATTGTTCCAATCCAATGGTCATATGCAGATAAAACTGTTGTCACTTTTTTTTCTCTCAATGATTGCTTTAAAAGTAACTGGGTAAATGCCATATATATTCAAATAGTTATTGTAACTTTAGTAATTGTCACACACCTCAACTACACTACACTTCCCAGCATCCCTCTTGTTTCTCACCATCACCGGATCACCTAATTACATCAGCACCTGCACATCATGGGGCAGTCATGGCCTAATGGTAACAGAGTTGGACTGGTGACCCAAAGGTTGCTGGTTCGATTCCAGTACCGGCAGGAATATGACTGAGGTGTCTTTGAGCAAGGCACCTAACCCCCAATCGCTCCCCGGGCGCTACTCAAGGCTGCCCGCTGCTCCGTGTGAATCCACGTTTGCAGTGTGTGTGTTCACTTCTCACTACTCTGCTCCTAATGTGTGTGCACTTACTTGGATGGGTTAAATGCAGAGGTTACCATACTTGGCCATCACGTGTCACTTAAAAAAAAATAATCATAATCTACACACTTTAAAGAGGCACTTGCCCTTCACTTCCTTGTATGGTCTCATCCTTACGTGATCACACAAGAGTCCAACTAAACATTACCTGTTACTACTTACCTCGAAGATTCCTCATATCCGATGTCCTTTTGTCTTCTTTATACTTACATTTGCATCTTTTTTATACGTAAATCTGTTTTACTATTTTTCCAGGACTTTTAACAGACTGTTAATTAACCGGTCATTAAAGGAGCAGTATGTAGGATTGTGGCCAAAACTGGTACTGCAATCACCTTCAAATTACTGTAGAGCGGTGTATCCCCTTCCCCTCCTACCTGACTCGAGGTTGCCAGATAGGCTGCAGGATACAGCAGGAACATAGGCTGCTACAGAAGCTTCCAATGGCAAGTGACGAGTCCTACACAGTAGGCTAAGTTTTTTTTCTGTTAATTATGTTTATGCTTCAAATGAGAGATGTTTTGCAAAGTAATTATATATCGCAAAGATTTACTAATGGCGATTAGCCAAATATAATAGTAAAGATGTACGCTCGTATGTGACAGTACATTGTTAGAACAGTAGCTGTTAGTATACTAACGGTAGGTATCTGTCATTAACGTAAGAACAAGCACAAGCCTCGGTCACTTTGTGTAATCGATATCAAAGATACAGCTATTCATTTAGCTGACACTATAAGTGAAAGCGACCAGCTGTATTTTTTAACTTACTCTGCAGTACACGTCCATAACGCTAAAATATGTGATGTGAAAGATTACATGTCATTGTATTATTTTTGGCTGTAGAACTTGCATGATAAACAAGTAGGCTACAAAACGTTCCAAGTGGGACACATTATTCACATCATAGGCTACAATGTGCTTTTTATTGGTGTTATGGACGTTAGAAAAAGTTATTTTACCGTGGAATTGCGCCTGTAGTGCTTCCAATTCGATGACCCACCTCCTCCATATGAGCTAACGTAACGTTACTTTGCACGAACATGCATAATTTTGTTCGACTGTCATGAATATTTGAAATGTCCATTTACATCAAGTACACGTTAGCCAAACATAGATGAATCTTACCTGTCCAGAAATTCCATCTTTCCAAGGCAGCTCCTATACAGATCCTTGTTTTATTTCGGACTTTGTAACGAAGTATTTCGGATTCATAACGAGTTTATGAGTTTATCAGTTTATCTGATTCGCAGCGTTAGACTTTTTTTTTTATCCGATTCAGACACGTTTGTAGCTGCAGCTGTGGTAACTAGCAGAGGTGGCAACCCGCATGCCGCAACACTACTGACTTCTTGATTGGTAGATAGGTGGAGGGTGATGCATCAGACCAAAACACAACATGACAACATCAACATCAGTTGAGGGCTGCAACTTCACTTTTTAAATGACAATATCCTGGCCGGACTACTGTTGTCAGTGATATAAGTATTTGAAATGAACATGATTTCTTAATGTCTAGTGACATATCAGGGCCATTTTATGATTAATTTAAATAAATTTCTTACATACAGCTCCTTTAACCGTTAACTGACAACACCATGTTAAATTGGAATTAAATTAAAATGGATGTGTCTGTAACCCATTAAAAACGGTCTGTACCACATACAATGAAAATTACAAGTTTACAATTATGTAAATTACGTTACAATTTAAAATTGTAAAATTGATTTTGATCTTACATATAAGTGTTATATACGTCATTCAAAACTGTTAAATGTCTTCTTTTATTTGTGTACACTCATAATAAAAACAAAATGTTGTGTTTTTGGTCAAATAAAGAAAATAAACATGATTCACGCTCTGCTGTCTCTTTTAATGTGAAGTTCATTCTGAAACGCGACAGAAAATTATCTGTAAATCAGCGAATGTTTGTCAGACAGACCTGAAACGTATGTCTTTACAAAGCTTGGAATCTCTATTTTTAAATGATGTAACCTACATCAAAAACAAATATTCTAAGTATAGTTTCTCAAACGCATCCTAATTAACTCTTTTTGTGCAAGGCTCCTCGTAATGATAAGGCATGATAGCACCTAATAGGGCCATTATGGGAGGGTCTTTCACTTTCTCAGGTGTGAAACTCATCACTATTGATGATGATTCACGCCTCCTCGCATAAAGCTTTCTCACACAAAACATGTCTTACAAATTTTAACCCTCTGGGGTCGGCTATCGTGCCGTCACGATTGTCTCGCTTTTTTTCTTAGTGCAAAAGAGACTCAAATTACTCTTTTGATTTTTGTCATACAGGCAATTGTTATACATCATTCAAAACTGTTAAATGCCTTCTTCTATTTGTGTACACTAATAATAAAAACAAAATGATATCTTTTTCGTAAAATAAAGAAAATAAACAATGATGCGCATTCTGTTGTCTCTCTCAATGTGAAGTTCATTCTGAAACGTGACCGAAAATGATCTGTAACTCAGCGAATACTTGCCACCCACACGTGAGAGTTATGTCTTTACAAAGCTTAAAATCTCCATTTTTAAATAATGTAAATTAAATAAAAAACAAATATTCTCTGTTTAAGTAATCCGTATGAAAGCAACGACATGTACAGTTTCTCCAGCCCGAGCTCATTAACTTTAATATGACCACACCCACACGCGCACGAGCTGTTCACATGCAAATGATCCACGTTGAGGAATGCAGAGCTGTAAACGCCCTCATCACCTCTAAACAAAGAATCGTTGACTTCAGTATTCCTCTGTTTTTCATCGAGTTTGGGAGACTGTTTGTGCTGTGCTGTTTACCATGGATTTACCTCAGAAGAATTAGAAGAACGCGATTTGATTATGAGAAAGATTTTTAAGGTAAGAATAATAGTATGCATATACTCATAGTAAGCGTGTTATTGTTGCATAAACTTTACATTGTAGCTACTAGTTAAACTGGTGCCAGACTAAAATGTTATGAAATGAGATTTTAAAAACATGATTCCTAATGCTAAATGTATATGTACGACACAAGAATGTTTTTATGTTCGATAATTAAACACGGCACGATACAAAAGTAGGCTAGTATGAGTGTTTATTATAATATGGTGAATATTATAATGTTTAGACCCGCGTTTACTGTTAAATACTGTGTTTGTGGATATCTGCTCAAACGTAAATATGTATAATGTAAGAATAATGTTTCATAGTTTGAGCGGCTCGATCGCTTCAGTAAATGTTCTCTTTTCTCTGAAAAGCAAAACACGCCAAACATTAGGCTTCATGTTTTTACTCCAATCTCATTTCATAACAAATGGAAATGTTTGAAGTAACGATAATCCATATATTTTTCTCTGAAGTGTTCCTTTTTAACGATTTATAGGCCGCCTGCTATCTAGGCTATTGTTATTATTTTATGCAGCCCTACACATATATGCCTACAAGGCATAACAAACTTGGTGTTCATACACACACACACATATATATATATATATATATATATATATATATATATATATATATATATATATATATATATATATATATATATATATATATTAGGGCTGGGAAAAGATTAATCGCATCCAAAATAAAAGTTTGTGTTTACATAATATATGTGTGTGCACTGTGTATAATTATTTTGTATATAAATACACACACATACATGTATATATTTAAGAAATATTTGCATGTATATACTGTATATATTTATTTATTATTTATATTATATATAAATATAATTTTTTTTATATATAAATATAATTTTTTTCTTATATGTATACATGCATGTGTGTGTATTTATATATACAAAATAATTATACACAGTGCACACACATATATTATGTAAACACAAACTTTTATTTTGGATGCGATTAGTTGCGATTAATCTTTTCCCAGTCCTAATATATATATACACTCACCTAAAGGATTATTAGGAACACCTGTTCAATTTCTCATTAATGCAATTATCTAATCAACCAATCACATGGCAGTTGTTTCAAATTATTTAGGGGTGTTGTAGAAGAGAAGAAGACCCCACCGGGTACCACTCATCTCCACTACAAATAGGAAAAAGAGGCTACAATTTGCAAGAGCTCACCAAAATTGGACAGTTGAAGACTGGAAAAATGTTGCCTGGTCTGATGAGTCTCGATTTCCTTTGAGACATTCAGATGGTAGAGTCAGAATTTGGTGTAAACAGAATGAGAACATGGATCCATCATGCCTTGTTACCACTGTGCAGGCTGGTGGTGATGGTGTAATGGTGTGGGGGATGTTTTCTTGGCACACTTTAGGCCCCTTAGTGCCAATTGGGCATTGTCGAGGTGTGTGATTGTTCAAGTCTCTGTCTTTAGATCAGTGTGTTCAATAATGTGTTTTTTGTCCTTTGTTGTGTATCTTTGGATTAAATAAATTGTGTTGTAAATAAATCCAAACAATCTAAAAGCCATTCTTTTTTAAATCTCCTCATTCTTTGTGAAATGTTCCTCATAATGATATGGCCTGATAGTGCCATTAGGGGAGGGTATTTGTCTTTCTCAGGTGTAAAAGGTATCAATATTCATGAGAGATTCATCCCTCCTCGCATAAAGCTTTCTCACACAAAACATACAATTTTCAAAAGTCTTGAGTCGTGAAGAAATAATCAATTTGGGTTTCATGACCTTATTTCAGTGCCAATTTTTTTTCCACAAACCACGCATAAACGTCATTATCTCAAAACTAGAAACTTTTACATACATGCTGCTGACATATTATTGTAGCAGAGTTTGTGCTGAATACAGTGTAATAAGACTTTAGCCATGAAAATGTCACAAGTAACAGAAATAAGCACAAATGTCGGAACATGTCAGAACACCTCCAGGACCCAGAAAACACCTCAGACCCCAGAGGGTTAAATCAATATATTGTTTTATCTGAATGATTACGAAGGATGATTTTCACATACCGTAATTCCTCAAATAAAAGCCAGGGCCTTTATTTACCTGAACTGCAAATGGTACCAGGCTTTTATTTGAAGCAGGCTTCTATTAGAGGCAGGCCTTTATTTCTAATTCCATCTGTTTGGTAAATAATTGTTTTAAATAAACCGTTTTAAATTAAAAGTGATGAATGATCTCTGTCCAGTGTATTTTTTTTAAAGAAACATTTGCAAAAAATATCACCATATACAGCCAGGAGGGCGACAAAGCAATTTGGGTCAGAATTACGGTAATCAAACACCACCACCATTATTTCAGTTTGAACCCTGTAAATGTACCGGGTGTTTATTTGAAATACAGGTAACTTACAACAGTATTGCTGATAGATTACAATAAGAGCATACGGTACCTATGTAAAACACATTGCTGGTTTGCAGAACACCAGTAGCCTATCTGATTAACGTTACAGACGGTAGCTATAACCAGCATGAACATGACAAAAAAAATCTATGTTTCCTCAGAGCTACACATACATGTATGCTAAATTACACGTGTGCGTT
The DNA here is from genome assembly GCF_051911475.1 of Siphateles boraxobius. Taxonomy (NCBI): domain Eukaryota; kingdom Metazoa; phylum Chordata; class Actinopteri; order Cypriniformes; family Leuciscidae; genus Siphateles; species Siphateles boraxobius. Next base: position 12,170,479 of record NW_027508799.1, read on the forward strand.
GTAAGCATTTATCACATCATGGCATCCATTGTCAAAACATAAAAAGAACAAATCTGAAGTAACGCTACTTCGGATACCATAACATTAAAATACATTCCTGACAGCATCTGGTATCTAAGAACATTCAGCTGCAAGCAAAATCGGAACAAAATTGCTTAAATAACATCGTCGCAGCTTACCTTGATAAATGAAACAGTGTAATTACCCGTAACATTACTTGGTGGTCAGTCTTCCTCCTCAAAATCACCATCTTCAACATCATCAAGAACTACAAGTTCATTGTTAAACAGTTCATCTTCATCTTCCTCCTCCTGAGGTGCTTCGCGCCGGTTCTCCCGGCCCTGCTGTCAGATCTGACCGAGAGCCTCCCGTCCAGCGGCGCAACGCTGTCCCTCCCTGAAGCAGAGGATGAGGTCAGTTTTCACAGACAGTCCACACACTTTGAAAGACTTTTTTTATCATATCCACGTCTAGTTTGTCCCAGGTGGCGACTACCCAGTCCACAAGCAGGCGTCGGGCGGGGGCTTTTAAGTTACCTCCGGCTGTGTACTTCTTATCTGTATCTCCTGCCATCCACTGATCGTAGGCATCGTGCAGGCGCGCCTTGAAGGGTTGGTTCCACATCACATCGGGGGCTTGGATATATTTAGTGCAGCCTCCCGGGATCACCGCTGTTGTGATATTGTAGCCACATTTTAGTTCCTCTTTGGTGGCGGCACTGATGTGGCAGCGGTATGAGTCCCACGCCAGCAGCCGTGGGGTGAAGTTGAATTTTCCCACCACAGACTTCAGGCAATCCGCTGCAAGGCCGACGGCACCAAACTGAAGCCTTATATCGTTTTTAAAGGGGCTATTTGTGAAGTGAAGGCGATGCAGCAGCAGATCTCCAGCGCAGTAATCGACACTTCTGTGAATGGCTGGATGAATGACCTACGGCTGGAATTCATCCAGCCATTCACAGAAGTGTCGATTACTGCGCTGGAGATCTGCTGCTGCATCGCCTTCACTTCACGAATAGCCCCTTTAAAAACGATATAAGGCTTCAGTTTGGTGCCGTCGGCCTTGCCAGCGAGGACAATGGTAAGATGGCTTTTCTCGTGTCATGTGGTTTTTAGGGCCACACTCTGTGCTCCTCGTGTGTCAACAGTAGTGGGAGACACCATGTCAAACCAAACTGCAGTCTCTTCCATTGCAATGATGTCCTTCTCTAAAATCTTTTTAGAACTGACAGCCTTGCTAACATAGTCAACATATGAAACAAGTTTCTCAGTCAATAGATCTGGGTCTTTCTGGGCCATGGTGGTGCGACGTCGAAGTGCGAAACCATTGCGCTGTAGAAATCTTTGTAGCCAACCCCTGCTAGTCACAAACAAATCTCCTCCATCACTCACAGAATTGTAGATCTCCAATGCTTTATTTTGTATAATTTTTCTCGATACTCGGTTGTGTTTGTCCCGCAAGGAGTAGATCCAATCTGGCAGTTTTGTTTCTAGCTCCAGGCTAACTTTTTTCCTCCCACCTCCAGCCAGCCGTGCTCTGCTCTTATCGGCTTATCTTGTCAGCTCATCCTTCTGTTTCTTCCAGTATCGTATTCTCCTGGGGTCACTGCCGAAATGTTTCGCAGCTTTTTCACCCGAGTTTTCCTCCACATAATTTAAAACTCTTTGTTTAAATTTTAAATCAAATTTTCGTCTGGGTGTCATGCTTGTCAAGTTTTTAATAACGTTGTTGATAAGTTCGTCACCAGCACTAAATGAGACCCGTGTTACATCCAATGTAGCCACTGCCATCTATCGGCACCTGTATATAACGATGAACTTGAACGCACATTATATAAAAGGCACGTAGGAGATTACGGTCCCTATCCACATTATTTTTCCCCCGGCCTTAATTTGAGACCGGCCTTTATTTGTCTGTGTTGACCATGCCCGCGGCCACTATCAAAGGCCCGGCGTTTATTTGAATACTGGTTTTTATTTGAGGAATTACGGTAGTTATGAAGCAAATATTCTAGGCTACGTGATACAACTTTCAAAAGTCTTGGGAAGAAATAATCAGTATGGGTTTTATGACCTTATTTTAGTGATATATTTTATTTAATTTTTTTCCTCAAACCATGCATAAACATCATGTCATTATCTCAAAACTACAAACCTTTACATACATGCTGCTGACATATTATTGTAGCAGAGTTTGTGCTGAATACAGTGTAATCAGACTTTAGCCATGAAAATGTCACAAGTAACAGAAATAAGCACAAATGTCAGAACACCTCCAGGACCCAGAAATCACCTCAGACCCCAGAGGGTTAATGGGCTATTGCAAGCCGTGAACTGCTGAGTCCTGATACATTTTCAACATACTTGACTTTTTCAAACTAAATAACTGATTGCTTCGTAACTGATGAAACTGTTATAATGTTAACTTCTTTCTTTTGGCTTTTTAAGTGTAACAAAAAAGTCTGTAATGGCCTACTAATGTCTGTAGACCAAAGGGGTTCATGAAAGATGTAATTGTGGGGCTTGTGCTCAAGGGCTTATTATTTTAATTTCTGGGGTTTCCTGAAGTGTATTTTGTGGCAAACAGGACGGCCGAGGGATGTGAGAGAACGGCGCGAGGCCGGTGGTGCGATTGCTAATGAGCAACACCTGTGAAGCACACCGGTCTCGCATCTCTCACGGAGGAGCGGAAGCATAAAGGAGGAGCGACGACGTTGATGATGGAGAGATGCGAGACCGGTGTGCTTCACAGGTGTTGCTCATTAGCAATCGCACCACCGGCCTTGCGCCGTTCTCTCACATCCCTCGGCCGTCCTGTGCGCCACGTATTTATTATGAATTATATTAATTTTAACAAAGATAAACATTGTTTATGCATCTTTTTTGACAGACCACAACAAGATCATTGAAGTTGCCTAATTCAGCTCAGAGTTCTACTATTCTACCACTCAAGCTTCTTTCTACTATTTCGCCATTCTTAATACATTGTCTGGAATTCTTGAAAAAATATTGCTCCAGCTACCAAACAGACATACACTGAGATTGAAGTTGAATTTTGATGGCATTTTGTTGCACAAGAGTTAAAAATTGCAACATTATGCTATTATATTAAAATTATTATGCATAATTTTAGGCTCGATTGCTCCTGTCTGCCTGCTGCTGCTGAGTTGGTTCGCGTCTGTAAGCCTCGTATATCTTTCTGTTTTGAATCAATATTTACTATCATTTCCTGTTGTTTAAATATAACTTACTCAACATCACATATTAACCTTACATCGCTAGCTTCAGTCTAAATCGTTGCTAGCACAACACGCTAGTAATTCGCTAGCCTGTTAGCGTGCCATCAGTGCGCTGTTTATTTATTTATTTTGCTTGTGTGCTCGCACCTTTTACAAATCCATCAAACAACTGTGATGAGTATCAGTCAGTCAGATAAACACGGTGAGTCATGTCATCTTCTCCACTTATTGTCACTTGCACTTCAAGTAACATGTATAGCATAGCCTCCTCTGTCAGCACATGATTTACATGAGATAAATGCAGGGAGATAGTCAGGCTGACGGAGAAGATTTCAGAACTAACCAAACTATACACTATACAGCTATACACGCATCAAAACTTTATTTGAGGTTAACTGTAAGAGTGCAAGGGCTTTAGATACTACTTTGGAATGCGATTAGCTTAGAAAACACTGTACATTGTTCAGTTCCGGCTGTAGTAGAGCCCGTGCAGCAGGGCAATTGGGTGATGGTGAGACGCTGTAGTCGCGGGAAAAAACACCGCTCTTCCGTTCCGATTGAAACACCCAATGAGAACTTCAGTTGAATATGCCCAAGTTATTGGGCGATTCTATTACACGGAACGTGAAAATAGAGACACCAATCACCATAGTCACATGTTTGCCGGGAGCCAGAGCGCCTGACATCAAAGCAAATTTAAAAGTGCTGGCTAATGCTAATCGTAAATTCTCTAAGATTATTATTCACGTCGGCACTAATGATGTTCGACTTCAACAGTCGGATATCATTAAAATTAACGTTAAAGAGGTGTGTGAACTCGCAAGTACGATGTCATGCACTGTAATTTGCTCTTCCTGTTCGAAGGAGTGATGAGATAGTTAGTAGATTGTCCTCACTCAATGGCTGGCTGTCTAAGTGGTTTCCGCAAAATAAAATTTAATTCATAGACAATTGGAACAGTTTTTGGGGCAGACATGACCTGTTAAATATAGATGGTATTCATCCCTCCTGGGATGGTGCTGCTCTTCTCTAAAGTAATATGGCACATAGTCTCAAACATGACAATCTGGGGCTCAGGTCAGCAAGCAGACAAACTGGCTAAACCGACCATCTGCTAGCTGTCTCACATCACTGAGGTCAGATAAATCCCATCACATAGAGACTTCTTCACCTAGATGTCTTCATATAGAAACTGTGTCTGTTCCACAAATTAGGAAATACAAAAAACTTCCAAACCCATCTACGGGTAAAAATTCAATTGATGTTCAACAAATAAAAAACAGATATAATACAAATGAACAAATGATAAAACTGGGGTTGCTGAATATTCTATCCCTTACTTGAAAAACACTTATTGTTAATGTTATGATTAAAGACTATAACCTAGATGTGCTGTGTTTGACAAAAACCTGGCTAAAACCAAACAATTACATTACTTTAAATGAGTCTACCCCCCCAAGATTACGGTTATAAACATGAACCTTGTATGAAAGGCAAAGGGGGAGGTGTTGCTGTAATTTATAGTAATATTTTCAGAATAACTAAGAAGTCTAGTTTCAAATATAATTCTTTTGAAGTGTTGGTACTTAATGTAACAATATCCAGTGTAAATGATAAATCACATTTGAGATTTGTGCTGGCTACTGTATACAGGCCACCAGGGCAACTTACAGACTTTATAAAATAATTTGCTGACTTTCTATCAGAGTTAGTACTGGCTGCAGATAAAGTCCTAATTGTTTGGTGATTTTAATATACATGTAGATAACGAAAAAGATGCATTGGGATTGGCATTTAAAGACATTCTCAACTCTATTGGAGTTAGACAACACATGTCAGGACCTACTCATTGCCGTAATCATAATCTAGATCTAATATTATCACATGGAATCAATGTTGATGACGTTGAAATTCTGCAGAGCGATGACATCTCAGATCACTATCTAGTTTTGTGTAAACTTAATTTAGCCAAGGCTGCAAAGCCGACTCTGTGTTACAAATATGTTAGACCTATCACTTCTGCCACTAAAAATTGCTTTTTAAATAATCTTCCTGATCAGTTTCATCATATCAGCATGCCAGGTAGCCTAGATGAACTCGATAATGCAACAGAAATTTGTAACTCTCTCTTTTCCAGCACTTTAGACACAGTTGCTCCTTTGTGCTTAAAGAAGATTAAAGAAAATGGTCCAACGCCATGATACAATGAGCACACTCAGGCCCTTAAGAAAGCAGCCAGAAAAATGGAGCGAAACTGGAAGAAAACAAAACTAGAGGTATTTTGCATTTCATGGAAAGAGAGCAAGATTGCATACAGAGAGGCCTTAAAGGGTAACTAAACTTACCCTTTGGTCAGAGGTCAGAGCCTGACTCCACCCACTGGCAATATTTGAAAAATGCTGGAAAAGTGGGCAGAGCCCAGCGGGGGGGGGGTGGGTGCACCTGAGACGCATCTGTCTGTATGGAAATTGCCTACCTCACCAACAACCCCTTACGTCACGAACCACCCCAAACATCCAATAGGAAAATTCAACTGCAGTAGCCACCGTTAAACCTGAAGAGGGCAGCACTCAGACGTTTTTACACCATTTTGTAGAACTAAAACACTTTATACACAAATGTCAAAAAAGTTACTCGAATCAATGAACAGTACTAATAAAGCCCCATTCTTACAGATCATTAACTAAAAAAAGTTGGTTTAGGGTTTAGTTACCCTTTAAAAACTGCTAGATCTGCTTATTTTTCAACCCTATTAGAAGAAAATAAACAAAACCCTAGGTATTTATTTGAAAGAGTGGCTAAACTTTCGAAAAATAAAGCTTCAACCCCAGACGTTTCAGACCCCAGCAGCACAGCAACTTTATGAACGTTTTTACTTTCAAGATTGATAATATCAGGGTGAAAATTATAACTATGCAACCGTCTACTTCAGTATCGGATCAGACAGGGCATTGTAGTTTCCCTGACGGAAAATTCGATTCATTCATTGCTATAGGAGAGGGTGAATTTTATAAACTCGTTAAATTATCTAAATCGACAACATGTATGTTAGACCCTATACCGACTAAACTACTGAAAGAGATGCTTCCAGAGGTCATAGATCGTCTTCTTAATATCATTAATTCATCTTTGTCATTAGGATACGTACCAAAAACGTTTAAGCTGGCTATGATTAAACCGCGAGTCAAAAAAATGAAACTTGATCCTACAGAATTAGTCAATTACAGGCCGATATCGAATCTACCTTTTCTGTCAAAGGTACTAGGAAAGGCAATATCTTCAAAACTATGTTCCTTTTTAGAAAGAAATGGTATCTGGGAGGATTTTCAATCAGGATTTAGACTGTACAATAGTACTGAGACAGCTCTCATTAGAGTTACAAATGATTTGCTCTCATGTAATAACCTACAATACCATCTAACACTTGATGGCTGCTCTGTCAAGTCCTCATCGTCGGTTAGGAACCTGGGTGTGCTCTTTGATAGCAATCTTTCATTTGAAAGTCACGTGTCTAGTATTGTCACAGTCATCGTCTGCACTGTTCTGTCCTCGTCTTCACTACACTTCCCAGAATCCCTTGTGTCTCCACACCTGAACTCACTCCCTCATTACCCACCATTACCCACCTAAATAAAGGTGACTTGACTACATAGAGGATGCTATACTGTCTCTCGTGTAAGACTACTTTCATATTGTGGTGAGCAGGACGAGACCCGAGGGCCGTGACAGAGCGGCAGGCCCGCCGACAGGGGGGGACAAACGGGTCTGTTGTCCCGAGCCCAGGGTAGTGGGGGGGGGCCCAGAACTGGGCCCTCATTAAATTATGGAATAATTGTTATAAAATAAATAAAATAGGCATATTTGTGGAAAAAATATCTAATATTTGAGTTACATAAAAGCTTTTTATTTGTTTTCTTCCTAATTGTCCTTGAAATAGTGGTCAAGAACCCCCCTACCCCCAAAACAAAAATGGTTTGGCCACTGATCAAAATTTGATGTTGTCATTTGATTTGAAGTTCAATAGGATAACGTTACGCTCAAAATGTCTGGTCAGCACAAGTCCGGTGCTCGGAAAAGAAAAGAAAGGAGAAGAAGAGAAGAAAATAGAGGCCTTCGAGATGTCCTAAACAAATATTTTAAAAAAGGTGTTGACGGTGAAGCTGGAACTAACGTTAGTAAAGTCAACGTAGAGCAAGGTAAGAAACAGCGCAGCCAACGTTTTTGAGTGTTGTCGAAGACCCGGTACTTCGGTACCAAGTCGGTACTATTTTGTTTTTTAAACGTCACGCCACAGTACCAGGTTTTCTCAAACCCGGTACTTGATGCACGTGCATGCCCGAAGCGCGTGCAGTTGCGTCCTCTTCATAAAAGTGCTGAGACATTGCGATCGGCGGTGCTGCTGATGTGGTAGCTGTAAATCCACTTGTTGATAAGAAAGGAGGAAAGAGCCACATATGGAAATATTTTGGATATTAGCTCATAATAGCGACGCGGCGCGCTCGTTTTTACAGGCGCGCCTAAGTTCATTGTTGCATAGCAACGACAGACGCCACGGGAGAGCACGCGCTCGTGGAAAGGAGAAAGCGGTGCGAACTGCGCTCTCCATGATGACGAGGAAGTATTAGCAAAGAATTCATTGATTTCTAGCCCTTGCATTGGCTTTACTACTAGATATATTTATGGAGATGAGAAATAAAAAGCCGGCTGAAATGCGTCACTGTCATCATCGGTGAACAGATAATGGGCCAGATCCGAGTCTATTTTTGTTGCGCTGCTCATGCTTAATTAAAAGTGAAAGCACACTTTTGATGGACAAAAAATAAATATGATTTCACACAAAAAGTGCCCAAAATGCACAGATTTTGCATGTCTGTGTTTTAACAAGAACTGTAGTAGGCTATGTCAGAAAAGAAAATGAAGTAATTTATAGAAAATGTACCCATTTAAACGTGTTTTTATTACTCAGTTTGGGTAAAAGTATATGGTGTTTTATAAAAATAAAAAAAATCGTGGGGGGTGGGGGCCCATTTAAGATTATCTTGTCCCGGGCCCAGGCAAGACTGTCAGCTGGCCTGCAGAGCGGCATCTGCGCGGCGCACCGTTCTTGTATCTCTCACGGAGGAGCAGAAGCATAAAAGGAGGAGCGACGACAGTGGAGATCGAGAGAGGCCAGGCCTGGATTTTATTTGATGTTTTGTTTTATTATGTGTGACAGCAGTCGTCCGTGAGGGGCTGCTGTCATTTACTTTCATTTTGTATTTGTTTTATGTTTGATATTAAAATCTTTAAATGTTGAATGAGTATTTTTCTTCTCCTAAGGGTTTAAGTAACATTGTCTTTTCTGATCTGTAGTTATAAAAACAAAAACAAAAAATCCATCATATGTAGGTACATCATTTACATGTAGGTACATCATAGTACATCATTTGTACTAAAAATCATGTTTTTTTTACTATTGTTTTCTATTTACAGATGCAGTGAGGACAATTGCCCATACCAAGATGTCCACTGATAAATAGGTGGAAAAGTATATAACAAGATGGCTACAACTTTCTCCTGACATGGATGGAGGGAAAGAGCTAAATCTAACAATGTGCTAAAGGCGAGACACGGCAGGCAAAAACATCGTTTTTTTTTACTGGTCAATTTTGAGATTTTGGGATATTTGTCTTCAATAACATGTCTTCTTTCAGACTTGTGGTGAAAAAAAGTCCGAAATAGATATTTAGGTCTTTCTTTTCCTACACTTTGTCTGTTTGCGTCTGTAGATTTCTCATAAATTCATCAAAAGTTGTCGTTATAAATCATCCCACTGCTCCGCGATCGCGATCTGCACCCTGTCATCACACACACCGTTAGAAAGCTCTCTCTCTCCTGAACAAGACTGCCGGATCCAAATATGGTCATTTCCTTTTTATCAGCAACCAATCGTGAAACTAAAAGGGGGGATTTAACTCTAAATGCGCAATCTTATTGTCTGATGCTAAATCTTTAAAGCCCATTTTCTCAAAATGACTTTTCTATCGTACTCAAAGTCCGAAATTTCCAGTTCAGTAGCACCTATATACACCAAACTTCCCAGTCTTGTACTTAGTTATATTATGAAGACATTAACAGAGGGATTTGTAATTATATTATTCCTAGCCTGATTTATATAATGTAAAGCCTATATGGTGCACATTAAAATGTCCAACCCAGTTGTCGTTTCAATTCAATTTATTGACAATCACATAAATAGGCTTAGATGGCAGGAAGTTGACAAGTTAAAAGGGTTCATACACCTAAGTAAATCAGTGCAGACCTTCATTATTTGACTTGACTTTAGGTAATTCAAAACAGTGACAAAGACCAGCTCCTAAAACAGAGCCAGAAAAACACCCGTATTATTTGTGCTAATACTAATGCTAATGCTAATGCTAATACACTACTTCCTGCTCAGCTACTGTTCGGACGCTCTCGCTTACTGCTCCGCGCTTTGCTCTATCGCTTTTATATTTCTATATTTTATCTCCTTTTATCACCTAATTTTAACTTCAGCAAATCAGCACAGTGCTCAAACGTTTGGATTACTACAAAAAAAAGCAGAATTATTTTATTCAACCAGCCTCCCACTGAAAGCTTACATTCCGGGGAAGAGAAAACAAAACTGCCTACATTCATAAGGATAAGAAAATGCCTCCTCTGGAATCTACTTGCTGCTCCAACTGCCACAGACTTTTACAAAGGATTGCAATTCTTGAAACAAAGTTAATTGCGGGACCACCAAACCAGACGGAACACACAACAGAGCTTCGTCATGGACGTCCTCAGCATACAGCCGGTGAGTCCCATGAATCTAGTGCTTCTCGACAGGCCATACTGAGTGTAGAGAAACAAGCCGATCGTTTTACTAATCGATGGCACAAACAGGGTGCGAGACCCAAAGGCACTCGAGACATCAGATTGTCACGAGCATCACATATTACTGCAGTAGCATCCTCTACCCCAGATACGGCTCTGACAAGGACTGCAAACACTGGTCTCCTACCACCGCCTATACATCTTGAGAACAGATTTGAAGTATTAATGAATGAGGAATCCCCAAATTTGATGAATGTGATCACACACAGACACAATCAGCCAGTAGCTAACACTGATGCTAACTGGGGCTCAAGGTCGAGCAGACAGCGGCACTCAGCTCACAGTGCAGCCGAGCCCAGGACTCTGATAGTGGGCGACTCCGTAATCAGAAAAATTAATAGCAGGGATACAACAACGTGCTGCCTTCCGCAAGCAACAACATCTGATGTAAACAGGGAACTTCAGAACATTCTGATGAAACATAAGACTGCAAATCGACTCATCATTCATGTGGGGAAGAATGATATTCTTAAAGAGCAGTCGGAACTTCTTAAAAAGGATTTCAATGAACTTTTTGAAACACTTAAAAGACTGAAAGTTCAAACATTCATCAGTGGACCACTCCCAGCAAGAGGAACAAACAGGTTTTCACGGTTGCTTGGGCTTAATACATGGCTGCAAAAAACCTGCAATATAAAAGGAGTGAACTTTATTGACAACTTCAATCTTTTCTGGAGTCAGAGGAAACTGTTTCAACAGGATGGCCACCACCCAAACAAACTTGGTTCAAGAGTGCTAAAGGACAACATCTACTTCTCCCTCCGTCATCCTTCTGCAATGTGTGCCAATCCACTCAACCTGAATGGCACACACACACCTGGGTACAGTATGAATGACCACAGGATTTCACTTCAGCCCCTGAATGGACATGCGGTTGACACATCACACAAGGACAGTGATAACACCACTCAGCCACAACAACCTCTGCTCACGGACACAATCTCAGCTGAGCCCTGCCCACAGAGCTCACCACAGACAGACTGTGACATACCAGTACTGCTCCAATATACAGCACCCAAGGACGACTTTCTGGAAAACAGCCAGGGAAACCAGGACAGCATATTACAGCCTCCAATAACACCAGAGCAAAAATCACTCTCACCGGAAACATTATCACTCTCTCCAGCATCTCCACTTCTGTGCTTCTCAGAGAAAATGGAACAACTGGTGCATGCTGGAACTAGACTATCCCACTCTTTTGCTGCGAGCCCCCAGATACCAACCAAAAAACGCCAGGCCCCACAACCACCAAAGCCTACGGGCCCAGCTCGCCCTCCCCCTCCTCCTGTGAGAGCTCTTCGGCCTCTGCCACAGCGCCAGGGCCCACACCCTCCTCCAGCGGCTCGAGGTGAACCAAAAACAACTGATACCAGCTCTCAGTGATATGTGTCGGGTCCCCGCTATGATAACAATAACTTTCTCAAATGTTTACAGAACAAGCGGGAACCCAGTGTGCTTGTATCTTTTTCTATTGCTGTTCGATTACATGATAGAAAGTCTAAGGCCTTCAAAAGCCGTACAGCAAACCCATCTAATCTGGTGCCTATTACACGACATACCAAGATTGCTGTGGGGACAAAAAGTAAGACTGTTAAGTTAGCACTTTTAAACATCCGCTCACTTAAAAATAAATCACTTTTAGTCAACGACTTAATAACCACATACAACCTGGATTTTATGTTGCTAAATGAAACTTGGCTAGAAGAAAGTTGCAGTGCAACAGTCCTCAATGAAACAGCCCCTCCTAACTTTACTTTTATGAGTGTCTGCAGAGCTGTCAGAAGATGCGGAGGTTTAGCTGCTCTTTATAAAGATGTCTATCAATGTAAGCAAATATCATTTGGGAATTACCCGTCTTTCGAATATCTGGGTATTGTGTTAAAAGGTGCTCCACGCATTTTACTTATCATTGTTTACAGGCCTCCAAAATACTCTCCAGCTTTTGCTGATAACTTAACAGAACTGTTATCAACAATTTCCTCAGAGTTTGACTGCTTTGCCATTGCTGGAAATTTTAACATTCACATAGATAATGCAGAAAACAATATGGCAAAAGAAATCAAAACTGTTTTAAAAACTTTTGATCTGACTCAGCATGTACATGGAGCCACACATAATCGTGGACACACTCTAGATTTACTTATCAGTAAGGGTCTAAACATTTCATCAATTGTTATTAAGGATGTAGCACTGTCTGATCATTTTTGTATTTTCTTTGATATATTGATCTCTCCTGCCATTGAAGCTAGATCTGTGTCTGTCAAGAAGAGATGCTTAAATGAGAACACTAGTGTACTATTTATGAAGGCTATATCTTTAACACCAAGCATATCTGCTGACTCTGTTGATTTTCTCCTTGATTCTTTTAACTCAAAAGTTAAGAATGTAATTGATGATATTGCTCCTGTGAAAGTCAGGAAGAAGAGTGGCAGACAAAAAGCACCTTGGAGAAACTCAACAGCAGTGCAAAATATGAAAAGACAATGCAGAAAAGCAGAGTGCATGTGGCGGAAGACAAAACTTGTAGTCCATTATAACATCTACAAAGACAGCATCCATGCTTTCAATAAGGAACTAAGCAAAGCTAGACAGACTTTCTTCTCGAATATTATAAACAGCAATATAAACAACACGCGCACTCTTTTTGCTACTGTAGAGAGACTGACAAACCCCCCAAGCCAGATTCCCAGTGAAATGCTCTCAGTGAGAAAGTGCAGTGAGTTTGCTTCTTTCTTCTCTGAGAAAATCAATAATATCAGAAAGGTGATCAGCTCATCCTTGAGTTGCGCTGGTGTCAGGCAGATCAGACAACAGCACGAGAAAGTAGCCACTATGTCTGATTTCGAAGAAATTGATGGCAAAATTTTGGAAGAAACCGTACAGCAACTAAAAACATCTACCTGTGCCCTTGATGCACTTCCCACATCTTTTTTCAAAAATGTGTTACACAGCTTAGAAGCAGATCTCCTAGAAGTGGTAAATGCCTCACTTCTCTCTGGGAGTTTTCCGACCTCCCTGAAAACTGCAGTTGTCAAGCCCCTCCTGAAAAAGAGCAATCTGGATAAGACCATATTAAACAACTATAGACCGATCTCAAATCTTCCTTTCATAGGCAAGATCATTGAAAAAGTTGTCTTCAATCAGCTGAACAAATTCTTAAGCTCGAATGGATACTTTGACCATTTTCAATCTGGTTTCCGACCGCACCACAGTACAGAGACCGCGCTCATAAAGATAATAAATGATATTCGCTTAAATACTGATACAGGCAAATTATCAGTGCTGGTACTACTCGACCTCAGTGCTGCATTTGACACTGTCGATCACAAAATACTTCTTGACAGGCTGGAAAACTGGGTCGGGCTTTCTGGGATAGTCCTAAAATGGTTCAGGTCATACTTAGGAGGCAGAGGTTATTATGTGAGTATAGGAGACCATAAGTCTGAGTGGACATCCATGACATGCGGAGTCCCTCAAGGCTCAATTCTTGCGCCACTCCTATTCAACCTGTACATGCTCCCAATGAGCCAAATAATGAGAAAGAACCAAATCGCTTACCATAGCTATGCAGACGACACACAGCTCTACTTATCCCTATCGCCTAACGATTACAGCCCCATTGACTCCCTTTGCCAATGCATTGATGAAGTAAACAATTGGATGTGCCAAAACTTTCTTCAGTTAAACAAAGACAAAACTGAAATCATTGCGTTTGGAAACAAAGATGAAGTTCTCAAGGTGAACGCATACCTTCAGTCTAGGGGTCAAACAACTAAAGATCAAGTCAGGAATCTGGGTGTGTCTCTGGAGTCAGATCTTAGTTTCAGTAGTCATGTCAAAGCAATAACTAAATCAGCATATTATCACCTGAAAAATATTGCAAGAATTAGATGCTTTGTTTGCAGTCAAGACTTAGAAAAACTTGTGCATGCTTTCATCACCAGTAGGGTGGATTATTGTAATGGACTTCTCACTGGCCTTCCCAAAAAGACCATAAGACAGTTGCAGCTCATACAGAACGCTGCTGCTAGGATTCTGAGCAGAACCAGAAAATATGAACACATCACACCAGTCCTCAGGTCTTTACACTGGCTGCCAGTTACATTTAGGATTGATTTTAAAGTATTATTACTGGTATATAAATCATTCAATGGCCTAGGAACTCAATACATTGCAGATATGCTCAGTGAATATAAACCCAACAGATCACTCAGATCATTAGGATCACATCGGCTAGAAATACCAAGGGTTCACTCTAAGCATGGCGAGTCTGCTTTTAGCTACTATGCCAGCCGCAGCTGGAACCAGCTTCCAGAAGAGATCAGATGTGCTCCTACAGTAGTCACATTCAAATCCAGACTCAAAACACTTCTGTTTAACTGTGCATTTACTGAATGAGCAATGTGCCACTGTTTGTCCGACTGTTTGCACTGTATTTTATTTTATGTTTTAATTATTCTGATTTCTGTATTTTATCTTTTATTCTAAACTGTTTTAATTATTCTGATTTCTTTTGTTTATTTTAATTTCTTCTATGTAAAGCACTTTGAATTACCATTGTGTATGAAATGTGCTATATAAATAAACTTGCCTTGCCTTGCCTAATAATATTCACAAACAAAACATTTTTTAAAACAACATTCCTCAAAAACACACATTCATTAAAGCAAACATACATTTCAACCATACATCACGTACCTGGCAACAGCTTACAATAACTATTTTCCAAACCAGGAACAAACCATCACTACAACCTGCACAATATTTAGATACACATGATTATCATGCATTTAAAACCCATTAAATCAAACATAGCTGATGAAAGTTTGATTTACCTCCAAAAAGGAAAATCACTGCCACCTATCCGGCGTTATTGTACCATGCAACAGCTACAGCTTACAACAACTGTTTTGCAATTTAGGCACATACTCACTGTCTGCACAAAATATTTGAATACACATGATTGTACAAAATATTGCATTAGAAACAGATACATCAAACATAATCAATGAGAGTTTGATTAACCTCAAAGACAGAAATCTCAACAGCTCATCTGGCGTTGTCTGTTCAGCGTGCACGCCGCCATTACTACTGAACTAACTACTCCATTCATAAAGGGCAATAATTTTTTGAAGGCTATTGGCAGTATAATCTGATTTACAGGATAACAAAAGTAGATATCCATAAATCCGTCTGTAATTTTTTTCCTATCTAATATGTGAACACAATTAAATTTTGAACCTGGCTTTATTCAATACTCAGATTTCTTTTTTAAAATATATGCAAATTAGCGCATATTTAATTAGATAATGCCTAATTTGCATATTTAAACATTAAATAACAGAAAACATAATACATTTTTTTCTCATCTTAATGTAGGTAATCAACTGGGAAAGTTTCATGGTGATATCTGCTAGCTAAAAAAAATATCATATTCACCTGTAGTGTCTCGCCTTAAATGTATAATTTACTTTGAGCAAACTTTTTATATTTGTAATTATTTAAAGGCTTTTAAGATGTTTCTTCATACTTGTGCACATTTTATTTTTTTAATATTCATGTTAATTTTTTATATCAAACTTTATTTACAAAGAGGTGTTTTAAGATGTTTCTTCATACTTGTATAATATTTTATTTAATATTTATTATAATATTTTTGGTTTCACTTTATTTTGATGGTCCCTTTAATTCATTCTGTTGACTATAAATAGTAAATGGACTGCATTTATATAGCGCTTTCACAGACCCAATGGCCACCAAAGCGCTTTACATGTTGCCTCACATTCACCCATTCACTCATTCATACACCAACAGCGGTGTCAGCCATGTAAGGTGCCTTCCAGCTCATCGGGAGCAGCTGGTGTATTGCTCATTGACACCTCAACACTTGCAACCGGGGATCGAACCACCAACCTTTCGGTTTGTAGACAACCTACATGAACCACTGAGCCACTGACGCCCCAGTGTTACTATATGTAACATTGCACCTTCATTTCTACTAACTCTAGCTAGTCCATAACTTCAGAAAACGTCCGAACGGCCATTGGGGAGATCTTGAAGTTTCAGGTTGAAGCTTACAAACAAAACAGTCCCTGAAGACAAAAAGAGGATGACATGTTCTCTATACTTCAGGGTCGCACTAGTAGTGATGCCATAGGCTGTCGCCGGTCAATACGATTGCCGTGATTGGATAAATGTTTCAGACACTGGTTCATGAGGAGGCGTTCCCCGATAGCATCAACGCAGTGCGAGTTCCCTTTCGAAAAGTCGCAATTTAAAAGTTAACGTTTATAGACATTTTAAAGAACTATCTTTTTTAGTGTGTAAAGGTAAAATTTTTGCACATTTTGAGTGTACCCACATACTCTCTCATGTCTCATTCCTGGTTTGTTTTCACATGGACACTTTAGCACTGTAATATATTTCTCCTTTATTCACTTTCTCTCAGGTCACTGAGTCTGAAGAAAACAATTTTCTCACACACTGTCATCTCATTCATCTTCAAAGAAAGAGAAATCCCTCGCTCTGGGATGAGGACAGCTGCTGCTCCAGCTGCCAAAGGGGACATTTGTGAAGCGCTGCTCATGTGTACCACAAAAGCAGAAGAAAGGCTAGTGCTTTTGAGTCAATCTACAAATGACCACAATATTTGCATCAAAGACATACGCTTGGAAAAAAAAGGATACTGTCATGACACACATTAACGGGCTATGGTCTGAAACTACTTTACCCCTGATGTGACCAAATAAGGCCTTGGTTACATCAGGGGTAAAGTAGTTTCAGACCATAGCCCATGTCGACTATAAGCGCCTCTCTTAAGTTACCTGTAAACAATCCCAGGTTTTCATTTAAATGTGTTAAAAGAGCCACATCACACAGGTAAATATATATGTAGTTCTCTCTCTCTCTCATGAGACTCTTGTGGTCAAATTCTGCTTCACTGGGTATTCTAGTTATTTTATACTGCTTCACTGGATACATGCACATAAACACTCAGCACATAAACACATTCACATAAACACTCAGTATGTCTACATGTGGCTCAGTGACAGCACAGAAGCCACATGTCCACCAAAGCCCACAGCATCCACTGAGCTCCTGAAACTTTCCATCAATAGGGTACAAAACAAAGCCTGAAACTTCTACAAAATAAAGATTTTTTTATTTTTTATTTTCAACACATGGTCAGCTAAAGTGCCTAATAGGCTCCAGCATCTCTGGGACCCTATAGGACAAGCAGTTTAGAAAATGGATAGATGGGTCTGCTAAAGGAGATGTTTAACCTTTAGCAGACCAAAGTAAATATTATATGAGCTGTTTCTATTCATTTTATATAAACAGAAATGTACAGTATCAGTTTTTGCAGCCCTTTTACAGCCATTTGGAACATCTAAACTAATTTTATCTAATTTGTGTGATTGATTTAATTATTTTCTGGCAAAAATATAATGTAATTATCAAACTTAAATAATAATAATAATCATTTATTTTATATATTGTCTTTCAGGCACTCTATAGTGATCAAGGTCGCTTTAGAAAGGGAAAAAAGAAACAACAAATGAATAGGATACAAGTCTGAACAGAGAACAGCAGAAATAAAAACAAATACATAATCTAAGCAAACAATAGCAGAACAAAAACTAATGAAGTGAGAATCAGGGCAGGGTTAGAAACAAGAAATATAAGAATAACAGAAGTGAAGTGAGTTTTAAATATCTGAGATTTCACTTATCCATTTAGAGGTTGTGATATATTTTTCCAACATTTAGTAGCAGTGACACTGCAGGATCTATCCTATTGGAGTGACTTACTGGCTTTTCGTGATAACATGAGCAAGTTGTAAACACTGAAGTATTTTAGGTAAACCAACTAAAAGGGAATTGCAATAATCTAATGAAAGCATGAATAACAGTTTCAACTTCCTCAAGACTGGGGCAGGACTGATGACAAGCAATATGGCGGAGATGAAAAATGAGGACCTGATGAGATGGTTACATTTTTCTTTACATTTCTCAATACTTAGGTCACTTTTGCCAAACTCTTCACACAGTGAGCACATTAGACATCTATGTGGGCTAAACTATGGATAATTTATCATTGCTTTAGCACAAAATGCATTCAATGACGATGCCAAACTCTGTGTACCTCAGGCCAATTTGCACATGATTACATACTGTTTTCAAAACTGGTAAACTTAAGTTCAAAACAATAACATATGCTACATTTCTACAGTAATATTGAAATGAAATATACTGAATCTAAAAAATAAACACAATCAAAGCAATTAGATAAAATTGAACACTTACACAAGCGTTAGTCTTTCAATTTCATGATCATCCATTCAAAGGGTAAAACTTTGGAATAATTTTGTACTGTAATGTAAACATGGATCATGTAACAAACTGCAGTGAATTACAAACAAAAGAGAGTGTCATTCTTGTTTTTTAAAGAAATTGTACAAAAGAAAATATTGTATAATGCTACCTGATGTTAGTGTTTTATGATTGACAAAGTGTGTTTGCTGGGTAAAAACCTTTGCTAGTGTTCTGGAAGAATGAGTTAATTTGAGACGTGAATCAAGTGTTTTGGTAGATTAGTGCATTTTGAAAGTGAAATTAACTGCTGTGCCAAGACGAAAGTTGGTTAGGAGAACTGTTTGAAGAGTTTGGAATAAATGACCTAAGTATTGAGAAATGTGTCCTAGCGATTGTATATATATATACATATTTATGTATATGGGCAACACATATTTGGGGATAACTAACACAATTCTTGCCAGTTCTTTCAGATTCTTTCAAAGAATCAGAAGCCATCGATTTTGTTAGATCTTGAATTCTGTTTGTTAAGGAAATAAATGTCATCTGCTTATGAATGGTAATTTAAGCCACACTGACAAATAATCTGACCCATGGGAAGCATATAAATTAAAAAGAGAGGTGGACTGAGAAGTGAACCTTGAGGAACACCTCTAGAAACATAAAGAAATAGACACATTTATAAAATATGCCAGTATACATAACAGATAGCCTAAATTAAGCTCACTCAGTAGGAGTTAGTTAGTTAGTGACTTAATGTTGATTTTTAATTGAAGATAAGACAATTATTCAAAGATAATTCTTTGTTTGACATTTTTCTTCTTACAAGGTTAAAATGTTTGAGCTTGATGAATGCAGCAACAATAAATTTGAGTAAATATTGAAAACATTATTTATATTAAAGGCAGGGTAGGTAGAAATCCCCAAAAATACTTTTTTTTCCCAAATTAGTTTAAACTGTCTTTATGTATCCATGCATAATTAAAATGTAAGTACTCTGGAAAAGAAATTATAAAAATCGAGTGTCTGTAGTTCTCTCAGGACTGTAATAAACAAAGCTCATTATTCCATTCGGGATGAAAGAAATGATTGGCTGGGGCGACTGTCACTCTCCCTCGCTACCATGAATACCACCTCTACTGATACAGGAGCAGCCCAAATGCGCGCACCCGTTTGAAGAGGCACGGAAGCTAGTAATAACAATTATGGCAGAGAAAGAAAAGTCAAAATTCTCAGTACCTGCATATAGAGGCAGCGAAGTCAAACAAATTAAAAAAAGGAAGACAGTATTTGAAAAGGCTATGAACAAAAAGACTTTGGATAAATCAAGAAATCATACGAGAGTCAATATCGGCGTGGCTTTCCAGCGGTGGCGACAACTGAGGGATCTTAAGGGGCTGAAAAGTGACTCCATGATGGCTTTATTTCTGCTGGACAGGTAATCTTGCTGTTTTCATTTTGATGGCATTTATTTTTTCATGAAGCATGTATCACTAGCACACGTAGCTACCTAATATAGCTACCTAATGTTACGTAGCATAACTAACATTACACTGGCTTAGCTATGACAGTGTAACTTTGGTGTCGACTGGTATAACGTTACTGTTAGTGAGCCAGGGTTGAGACGATAAATAAGCAATAGGCCTATCTGCAGTTGAAAGCTGTTTTGTTCAATTTCACCAAATCTAACTTTAGGTTAAAACGTTTAGGGGATCTATTTTTATACCTAGCTTTACCCTCTGCCTAAACTTTGTTCCTATGTTCTCCGTTTTTTTACGTTTGGTTTGTTGTTATATGCTCTACATATGTTTACCTATGTCTTGTAAGGATAATGACAGGTTATCCGGCCAGATGTTCTGAATTAGCGAATCATGACATTCAAACACAGCCCTTTTATCAGAGGAGAAGACAAGAGCTTCTGTTTGACCCCCTTAGGGTTAACTCCCTAGTGCCACGTTGGCTCAAGTCTCCCGAAGCGCCGCGTGACTTTAAAACAAGACGAACATTGTGAACCAGATGCCAACCACAATCAGGACTTGTCCAATCATCAATTTAAAGAATACTCAGGCACACATGATTCCCCGAGGGAAGAGCAAAAATTAACCACCCGCCAACCACGGGAACTTATACACACACGCGCATGCATTAACACGCAACCAGCAGCCATGGCACTTTTCAAAAGAAAAAGTGCAAGTAAATATTTTTAAATGTATTCCTTTTGTGCGTTGATGTCTTCACATGCCACACGGGAACTACTGACAATTTTATTGTGTGTTAATCAAACTTTAAAATGCTTGTAATTCTGCATATGAATGTCACTTTGGTTTTATTCTACTTTCATATTTCATGTTTGGTAGCCTCATGATCGTCGTGCTTTGACTGAACTAGTCATTCATGGAAAATTACAGTAAAATGTATTAGTCTATGTGTACAGCCTGTCTAGTTAGAAATAACGAAAGTTTATACCATCATAAACTATGCAAATAAGTTCTCCTGACGAAACAAAGAAGAACTTCTCCCGTTCAAAATGCTCCAAGATGATTTGCCCTCCCCGCAAAAAGGGGCGGGGATGGGATTCCCTCAAAAGAGGAACTCGCCCGTTTCTCAACTCTCTTCTCTTCGGTCAAAATTCGGGAAACACCTGCTTCGGACAGGCTTCGGCCACCGTCTCGGACGCGCACCTCCGCGTCACTCCCGATCTTTCTTTTCTTTTCTTTACTAAGTGTTATTTTCATATTCGCCTCTCTCTCTACGAGGGAGATGAACTCTGAATCATTTCTAAACTTGAACCTTTAAAGTTTAAACTTCCCGCGAGTCTGCTTGCCCGGAAAAGACACAAAAGAACACGTCCGCTCCAAAAAAAGACACACGCACACGACTGCGTTCCTCAGCAACACAACGAGAACCATATGTAAGTATTGGTTATGACCTGACGTGATTTCTTGTTGTCTCTCTTAAGGTTACATTGTCTGTGATTTTGCCATGCTGCGATCACCCCGGTGATCTCTCTCATCCTGACCGTTAGTTTCACTTTCTCATCCTCTTACTCTCTCTCTCTCTCCCTCGCTCTCTCTCTCTCACTCAATCTCTCTCTCTCTCACTCCCGTTGTTATTCGTTTGTCTCGTTAGTTTTACTGTTTACTGTACATACATGTATCCCGGGTTTAAATGTAGAATTCTGTATCCGTAGTTTCATTTTATTAAAACCATATTCTTTATTGGTTTCTGTCTAAAATGCTCATTTTTACAAAGTCAATGAAATGTTCGATCCTTTAGCTACAAAAAGCTTTATTATTTACTATGTTGAGTAGTTTAATTTTATAAACACAGCGGCCAGAAAATTAATATTTCTTGGAGGTTATAAGATGTGATAACTTTTGTTGGGAAGTTGATGAGTTAATCTTACGGCCGTTTGCTGGACAAACAGATTGTTCGATAACTAAATTAATTCCATTTAAGGTTATCTCATATAATCGATCTGTAATAAGACTATTGATATATTAATGACGAACCATAACCCATTATGGTGATCATTCATATATACAATCAATCTATTTTCAGCTTCGATCATTTAACTGTAATGTGCAATATATTAATCATTCATGATTAATTATTAAATTCCCTATATATAATTTGAGCTAATTTAATGTAAGACTCATTGTCGCTACAGTCTTTATGTTGTATCTGTATGTGTTATACAATTATGTTGTGTGTGTGTGTTATATTATCTTGTGTCTGCAATGCAGTTGTGAGAAGGTGTTTGAGTGTATGTTACTCAGTTTATCTGTGAACAATCTTATGTTATGAATCTTACAAATTCACCTTCATCACAGTGTAACTGTAAAATTTGGAAAAAAAAGTTTTTTGGGGGATATCTACCTACCCTGCCTTTAATTGGAAAATTACAAACACTGAACAAAATTATAAATGCAACAGTTTTGTTTTTGCCCCCATTTTTCATGAGCTGAACTCAAAGATCTAAGACTTTTTCTATGTACACATAAGGCCTATTTCTCTAAAATATTGTTCACAAATCTGTCTAAATCTGTGTTAGTGAGCACTTCTCCTTTGCCGAGGTAATCCATCCATCTCACAGGTGTGACATATCAAGATGCTGATTAGGCCACAATAAAAGGTCACTCTAAAATGTGCAGTTTTATCACACAGCACAATGCCACAGATG
Source organism: Siphateles boraxobius (assembly GCF_051911475.1). NCBI lineage: Eukaryota > Metazoa > Chordata > Actinopteri > Cypriniformes > Leuciscidae > Siphateles > Siphateles boraxobius. The sequence continues at coordinate 12,193,115 of NW_027508799.1, forward strand.
TTGCAAGTTTTGAGGGAGCGTGCAATTGACATGCTGACTGCAGGAATGTCCACCAAAGCTGTTGCCCGTGAATTGAATGTTCATTTCTCTACCATAAGCCGTCTCCAAAGGTGTTTCAGAGAATTTGGAAGTACATCCAACCGGCCTCAAAACCGCAGACCACGTGTAACTACACCAGCCCAGGACCTCCACATCCAGCATCTTCACCTCCAAGATCGTCTGAGACCAGTCACCCGGACAGCTGCTGCAACAATCGGTTTGCATAACCAAAGAATTTCTGCACAAACTGTCAGAAACTGTCTCAGAGAAGCTCATCTTTATGCTCGTCATCCTAATCGGGGTCTCGCCCTGACTGCAGTTCGTCGTCGTAACCGACTTGAGTGGGCAAATGCTCACATTCGATGACGTCTGGCACTTTGGAGAGGTGTTCTCTTCACGGATGAATCCCGGTTTTCACTGTACAGGGCAGATGACAGACAGCGTGTATGGCGTCATGTGGGAGGGCGGTTTGCTGATGTCAACGTTGTCGATCGAGTGGCCCATGTTGGCGGTGGGGTTATGGTATGGGCAGGTGTATGTTATGGACAATGTACACAGGTGAATTTTATTGATGGCATTTTGAATGCACAGAGATACTGTGACGAGATCCTGAAGCACATTGTTGCGCCACTTACCTCATGTTGCTTTTCTGCTGTTATCTCAGGACGCTAGTCCCGAGGTAAATGGTGTTCGTCAGCTCCAGTTTGTATCCAGCCTCTCACGTAGACTTCAGATCCCCCAACACTTGTGAAGAGACGACTCGACGCCTGTAAAGAGACGACTCAACTCCGGCGATATGTTATGCCCTAAATTAATACATGATTAACTAACTGTATTTTTCTATGTACATTTCTGAAATGCACTTTCTGTAAAGCTGCTTTGAAAGTCAAGTCAAGTCATCCTCATTTATATAGCGCTTTTAACAATGTAGATTGTTTCAAAGCAGCTTTACAGAGATAAACATATAATTTAAGGTAACAGAGATTGGTTTGGTTTTATAGTGGTTCTTGAAAAATGTTTTTTCCAGCTAAAGTTAGTTTTGATTGATTCACTTCCGTCTAAATGATCATTTGTTATTAAATTAGGGGCCGCTAAGACGACACCGTTCTCTCTAAACAGACTTTAAACGTGAACCTGTGATAGACGCTGATGGCGTTCACACGCGCATTGAGAATTGATTCTATAGTTATGTGCGTTTGAATATATGTGCGCAGGTTTGTAATTCCTTACAAACCATGCCTAAACAAACTACTTGTCTTGTCTATAAATTTTGATGCAGAATTTTATTTTATCTTATCACTTTGGGTAGGTACGCGAACCGAAAAATTCCACAACGCTTTGTCTGTAGAGTGGTATAGGGATCCTCCATAGGGAGAGGCTAATTAAACAATATGTATTGTGAAAAGCGCTATACAAATAAATTTGAATTGAATTGAATTGAATGTTGCAGCATGCAGGGCCCCATGTTGCAAGGATCTGTACACAATTCCTGGAAGCTGAAAACATCCCATTTCTTGCATGTCCAGCATACTCACCGGACATGCCACCCATTGAGCATGTTTGGGATGCTCTGGATCGGCGTATACGACAGCGTGTTCCAGGTCCCAGACCCCCCCCCCCCCCAGTACAGTAAAACTGCGGCCTAGAGTGGCCTCTATTGTGGCCAGCCTAAGGCATACCTGTGCAATAATCATACTGTATAATCAGCATCTTGATATGCCACACCTGTGAGGTGGTTGGATTATCTCGGCAAAGGAGAGGTGCTCACTCACAAAGATTTAGACAGATCTGTGAACAATATTTGAGAGAAATAGGCCTTTTGTGTACATAGAAAAAGTATTTGTGTTCAGCTAATGAAAAATGGGGGCAAAAACAAAAGTGTTGTGTTCATAATTTTGTTCACTGTAATGTTGTTTTTCGCCATCATTGTCCATCATTGACCGCCTAATATTGCATATTGCACAAAAAAAAAGAATTGCAGGCTGAAATAATAATCTCCAATCTCATTGGGTGGCACTATGAATCATTCAGAAGACAGGATATACAGGTTTTTATCAGTCTGCTAGGAACAAATTTGTGTTTGTAAGGTCCAGGGTTTAAAGAAAAATATGAACTGTGTCCTCAGACGGTTTACAAAAATGATGGACCAAAATAGACCAGACTTCTCGGTCTATGCTACTACACTAGTGTGCATATGTTGAAGGTTGTGTTGATATTTTGTGGACATGAAAGTTAATCTACACATATAGCCCTACAATTTGAGAGATACAATTTGATGCCAAAACTTTATTTTTTCTCATTGTTTTTATTTATTTTTATATACAAAAAATTTTATATGATTATTTTGATAAAGTAAAAAATATGAACATGAAAATATGTTAGTAGGCAACCAATTTATTTATAATTTGTAGTAGTAGTTGATTAATATCCAAACACATTGTACATTGTCTACCAAAGTTTTGCCTAATGCCACTAGGTGACACTATTCAACTGTTCAAATCTTGTTTCTGAACAAGGTCCCATATCTCAGTCTGCTTCAACTGCAAACTCCACTACATGTTTGCCAGCTGAAGTATGTTGTCCATTCTAAATAATTTTAGAATCCTCTCATTTATGTATTTTCATGACTTTGTTATTCTAGTGGACACAAAGCTACTTTTGAGAAGACTGTGGACAAAAAAAAAAAAAATGACACTCAATATGAATATGACTCAGAGTGCTCTGGCTGTGCCAAGCCTGTCAACTATTGCCGCCTACATGCGCCTATGGAGGGCAGATGAGCTGTGTAATCTATATTAAGATTGAAATGGCAGTGTCCACATGGACTTATTTTCCTAGGACTCTGCAGCACTAATGTAACCTCCATTTAATGATGCAAAGCAGATTAAAGACAGCTTTATGGGGATATCTCCAATGGAATGGTGGGATTTCACCTCTCAGGAATGCGTGACTGGGGTCAATAGTTATTGACGTGAATTTAGGAAACATATTTGCACATGATCTACACTACATGACCTAAAGTATGTGGATGCCCCCTTCTAAATAACGGGTTTGCTATTCCAGCCATTTCTGTTGACTAATCATAATGCACAAGAGTGTGTACTTCTGATTTTGTTGGAACAGTTCTGGTGTGGAAGAACTTGGATGGCCTGAATAACACCTAGACCTGTTGAATATCTGATGAAAAGCCAAAGTGAAAAGCCAAAGAACATTGGAATGTGTTTGTCCTATTTTTCCTGTGCTGCATAATATTCTAGGGATCATAATGCAATTTATTCAAATATGGTCCAAGAGTCAATGCTGAGTTCAAACCGAGGCTGACCAAAGCCTGATCCCAAGCAGGTCAACATACATTCTATTGTTGCATTGAATTTGTTTTTATTCTGAACTAGTTATAAATTCTACACCATCTTCACACTGATGATGGTGTGCATTCTATTGGATAATTTCTGCCTGAAAGGGTAACATAACACACGTGTTCTCTGTTAAAGGAAAACAACATCATGTCACAGTAGCCCGACTTGAAGGTTTGGTTTGTTACTAAGACATGTAATATAAATAAGCCTAGTTTGTGTTTGAGATTTTGTATGTGGTTGCATGTGTTTGGTACATGCAGTCAGAAGGGCTGGTTCAAGTGTTTTGTGTGATTGCTGTGCTGTATGTGGGTGGACTTAAGCGGAGCGGGCTTGTGTCATATCACAGCATGGCATTATTCACATAGAACACTAACTCAACCACAGTGTTTTGAGTGTAAGAACATAATGAAATGTTCCAAAATAATAATTTTCCTTAATAGTCCATTATCAGGTATTACTGGGTACTGTAAATCTCATTAAATAATTTTAACACACAGGCCACATTTCATCCCAAAATTTAAATTCAAGATTACAAATATTATCTGTTCAGTCTTTAATAGAAGATGGACCATTAGGATTTTTTTTTATTTACATCATCTATCTAATCTTCAAAAACGTGTCCTATATGTAGGGTCGTGGGGATGCTGGAGCCCATCCCAGTGTCTCGGGTTGTAACTTCCAAGTAATGCATGAATGGAATGCGAATTTTGGTTAAAGATGTGTTAGGAGGTTTGTGCATAATTCACAATTTGAATGTTATGATTTCTCAGTCTCTTGTTTATTTGAATGTTTGTCGTGTAGTATACTCTCAGCTCAGCTCTGACAGGATTGTATCTCTCTCAGCCATTATGACTACTACAGTAAAACCTTGCAGTGTCTAAATCAGAGCCTGAGGATTTGAGATTGAAGTAGGTAGACATAAGCACTGGCCTTTATAGTCTTTATGTTAAGTCTAATTCTGCATTTATTAGAGCTGCATAAATCCGTCTGCTCACATGAGGAACACAATCAGCAAAACATAATATCTAATACATGTCCAGGAAATATTACAGGTGGTTTGTTAGAATAGCAGGGCCTGAATTTCGTTTTGGAAAACAGCTAAATGTTTGCTCAGTCAATGTATTTGTGTTTTTTACAATTTACAGAAGCACAGAAAAATACAATAGAATAAAAAACAGCGCTGTACGGTTTTCAGGTAGGTCTAACATAAGTATTCAGGTAAGAAATACCACAGAAACTGAATAATCAAATATAAAATAACTCTGTCTTTATTGTAAAAATGTAATTTAGATGTAATCTTTATTAAAGCTACAAAAGGGGTACTTAATTATGATTTCACTTTCCTAACTTTAGTTGGTGTGTAATGTTGCTGTTTGAGCATAAACAACATCTGCAAAGTTATGACGCTCACAGTTCAATGTCTGCAATCCCACACTGAAATTTCGAACTTTTCAAAAAGGTTATTACATGCACACATTTGGGCACTTGGGTTGATAAGTAACACCTTAGCAACTACCTAGCAACACCTTAGAAATGGCATCGAACACATTAACAACCACCTAGCAAAACCTTAGCAACTGCATAACAACCAAAATAGGATATCCTAGTAACCTCATATCAATGTGATTAAAACACTCAATCAAAGCTGTAAAGTTCATGGGTCAGAAAGTAAAAGTCCTGCCATATGTTTATTCCACCCATGAACTCAGCCAGCTGATTTCACTAATTAGTTTTATCTCCTGGCTGAAAAACTGTGCTAATTATCAAATCCAGGTGATTGGAACAAAATACTGAGGAGGACTTTTACTTTCTGAACCTGGTTTTATAGTGCCTGGGAGATTTAAGAACTGAAATGTAAAAATGTAAAAGGAAGTAAGAGTGATGTTTAACTCAAAAAAGAAAACGTGCAATCAAAATGCAAAGGAAATGCAAAATCCTTCAGAAATCGTCTCTGGTCACGTATGTAACCTTAGTTCCCTTTCAGAGAACTTGAGCTGCGTGAAACGCTGTGGGAATGCCCCTGCGTGAATGCGTCATGAAGCACGTATGAAATGAGTCCAATGGCGAGACGGAACGCCTGGTCATCGACCAGGAAACTATATAAGCACCCCAAAACACAAGCGCATCAGCTTCAGATAAAACTGAAATAAGTGCTCACGGGCATGCTGAGAGTATGGCACAGACACGCAGCGTCTCGTTCCCTTCAGGGAACTAAGGTTACATACGTAACCAGAGACGTTCCCTTTCAGGGAACTCGAGCTGCGTGAAACGCTGTGGGAACGCTAATACCAACGTCGCCATACAAGCAAGTGTCCATCGTGTGTAGTCAAGGCACACATTCGGACGAAAGCACCTGCGCCCCTGGAGTGGAGCTGAAGTCAAGATGGTAAAACTTTACAAATATGTGCAGTGAGGACCAGCCTGCCGCATCGCAATCGTCCTGAATTGATACTCCTGACAAAATAGCCTTAGAGGCAGCCATACTGCTAGTAGAGTGAGCTCGTACAGCCAAGGGTGAAGGCTGACCAGCCGACTCGTAAGCAAGTGAGATGGCCTCGACCACCCACTTGCTCATCCTATGCTTAGACGCAGGACACCCCTTCTTCAATGGGCTCGAACGGTGCTAGAGAGAGACTTTCTAGAACAACCGCAAGGTCCCAGGTCAGAACCCTCGTGCGAACTGCTGGCCTCAGCCTCAAAGTGCCACGAAGGAAACGAGTTACAAGTGGGTGTCTCCCGAGAGAGGCTCCACTTAAAGGGACGTGGTAAGCAGATAAGGCCGCCACGTACACCTTCAGTGTGGAGTAGGATAACCCTGTGGAGAAACGCTCCTGAAGGAAATTCCAGCACTGCACCCACCGGGCAGTTAACCCCCTGGAGTCGGCTATCGCGCCGGCGCGTTAGTCTCGCTTTTTTTCTTATCAGTGCAAAAGAAACTCAAATAACTCGGTCGATTTTTGTCATACAGGCAAGTGTTATACATCATTAAAAACTGTTAAATGTCTTATTTTTTTGTGTACACTAATAATAAAAAACAAAAAGTTGTGTTTTTCGTAAAATAAAGAAAAAAACATGATGCACGTTCTGTCTTCTCTCTCAATGTGAAGTTCATTCTGAAACGCGACAGAAAATGATCTGTAACTCAGCCAATACTTGCCACCCACACATGAAAGTAATGTCTTTACAAAGCGTGAAGTCTCCTTTTTTTAAATGAAGTAAATCATATCAAAAACAAATATTCTCGGTTTAAGAAATCCGTATGAAGGCAACGACATGTACAGTTTCTCCAGCCCGAGCTCATTAACTTTAATTTGACCACTCCCCCACGGGCGCGAGCTGTTCTCATTCAAATGATCCACGTGAAGGAACGCAGAGCTGTTAACGCCCTCATCAGCTCGAAACAAGGAATCAGCGACTCCAGTATTTCTCTTCTTTTCATCAGTTTGGAAGACTGTTTGTGCTGTGGATTTACCTTGGATTTACCTCAGAAGAAGACGTTTTGATTATGAGAACAATTTTTAAGGTAAGAGACATAATAGTAAGTGTTTTATTGTTGCATAAACTTTACGTTGTAGCTACTAAACTGGTGCCAGCCTAAAATGTTATGAAATGAGATACAAGTATGCTAGTATGAGTGTTTATTGTAACATGGTGAATATTTTAATGTTTAGACCTGTGTTTACTGTTAAATACTGTGTTTGTGGATATCTGCTCAAACGTAGATGTATAATGTAACAATAATGTTTCATAGTTTGGAGTGGCTCGATCGCTGCACACGCTGAGTTTGGGTCTGAGTCACGCTGTGTGTTTGAAAAGGGGGTGGTGATGGCGGAGTGAATAAGACACATGCCTTTGGTGTGAGAGACCCGGGTTCGAATCCACTGCGAGACACCAATGTGTCCCTGAGCAAGACACTTAACCCCTAGTTGTTCCAGAGGCGTGCGACCTCTGAAATATAGCAATTGTAAGTCGCTTTGGATAAAAGCGTCAGCTAAATGAATAAATGTAAATGTAAAAAGCAAAACACGCCAAACTCATCTCATTTCATAACGAATAGAAATATTGAAGTAACATATGATAAACAATAAATGTTTGTCTAGTGTAGTGTTACTGAAGTGTTCATTTTTAACGATGTATAGGTTGCCTGCTATCTAGGCTATTCTTATTATTTTATGCAGCCCTACACATGCCTATATACAAGGCACAACCAACTAGGTGTTCGTATATATATTTACAAAATACATATACATATATACACTGCCGTTCAAAAGTTTGGGGTCGGTAAGATTTTTAATGTTTTTAAAAGAAGTCACTTATGCTCACCAAGGCTGTATTTATTTGATTAAAAATACAAAACAAACCCAGTAATATTGTGAAATATTATTTCAATGTAAAACAGCTGTTTTCTATGTGAATATATAGTAAAAAGCGTAATTTATTCCTGTGATCAAAGCTGCACTTTCAGCATCATTACTCCAGTCTTCAGTGTCACATGATCCTTCAGAAATCAGTATAATATGATGATGTGATGCTGAAGAAATATTTATGATTATTATCAATGTTGAAAACAGTTGTGTACCTTTTTTTTTTTTAATTCTTTGATGAACAGAAAATTAAAAAAACAGCATTTATTTGAAATAGAATGTTTTGTAACATTATAAATGTTTTTATAAATGCTTTACTGTCACTTTTTATCAATTTAATTCCTCCTTGATGAATAAAAGTATTGATCCATTTTATTTATTTCCCCCAAAAAATTAAATAAAAATTCTTACTGACCCCAAAGTTTTGAACGGTAGTGTTTAATGTTACAAAAGATTATTTTTCAGATAAATGCTGTTCTTTTGAACGTTCTATTCATCAAAGAATCCTGAAATAAAAATGTAAATAACTGTTTTCAACATTGATGATAATAAAAAATGTTTCTTGAGCATCAAATCATCATATTATACTGATTTCTGAAGGATCATGTGACACTGAAGACTGGAGTAATGATGCTGAAAATTCAGCTTTGATCACAGGAATAAATTACACTTTACTATGTATTTACATAGAAAACAGCTGATTTACATTGAAATATTATTTCACAATATTACTGGGTTTGTTTTGTATTTTTAATCAAATAAATGCAGCCTTTGTGAGCAGAGGAGACTTCTTTTAAAAAACATTAAAAATGATACCGACCCCAAACTTTTGAACGGCAGTGTGTATATATATATATATATATATATATATATATATATTATGCGTGTGTGTGTGTGTGTGTGTGTGAGTGAAAAATCTAAAATGTATTCCCAGAATCGTGCAGCCCTATAGTTTGTCTTGATATCAACATATTTATAGCTGTTTATTTTTTTAAAATTTTTTTTTAGAAAGGGACCAGATGCCACTGGATGAGTCCTGCTGACTTCAACATTCACATGAGTCTCTGTACATGAACATGGTAAAATGAAAAGTCAAACACCTTGGACATGACAGGTATGTAGGCTACTATGTTTCATGAATGGCACAAAGGTGTGTGACTGTTTAAGTCTTTGTCTTTAGACGAGGGTGTTTACTAATGTGCTTTTTTCCTTTGTTGTGTATCTTTGGATTATGTTGTGTTGTAAATAAATCCAGACAATCTAAAAGCCATTCTTTTTTTAATTTCTCCTCATTCTTTGTGCAAGGCTCCTCATAATGATCTGGCCTGATAGCACCTGATAGGGCCATTAGGGGAGGTTCGTTGTCTTTCTCAGGTGTAAAATGCATTCATATTAATGAGAGATTCACGCCTTCTCGCATAAAGCTTTCTCACACAAAACACGTCATACAAATTTTAAATCAATATATTGTCTTATCTAAATGAGTATGCAGGATGATTTTCACATAGTTTTGGAGCAAATATTCTAGGCTACGTGATACAATTTTCAAAAGTCTTGTGAAGAAATAATCACCATGGGTTTTATGACCTTTTTTCAGTGACATTTGTTTTTTGTTTTTTCACAAACCACGCATAAACATTATTATCTTAAAAATACAAACATGTACATACATGTTGCGCATATATTACGGTAGCCCCGTTTGTGGTATATAGAGTGAATTTACACCTTTGACATTAACATGTTTATAAATAACTGAAAAAAACACTAATGTCAGAGCTTGTCAGAACACCTCCAGGACCCAGAAAACACCTCAGACCCCTAAGGGTTAACTGGGTCCAACTGGTGTTCCCCACACCAAGAGGTGAACAACTTCCACCCCAAGGCATATAATTTCCTAGTGGCCGGAGCTCTAGAGTGGAGGATGGTCTCCACGACCTCAGTCGAGAGACCAGATTCTATGAGCTGGGCCCCCTCAGAGGGCAAGCCCACAACCTCCACAGTTCTGGGCAAGGGTGAAGGATCAACCCACTCGCCTGAGAAAGAAGGTCCCTCCTGATCGGAATCTCCAGAGGAGAGGCGCCGAGGAGAGAAATTAGGTCCGCAAACCAAACTCGGGCCGGCCAGTACGGGGCTACCAATAGTAGACTGACCCCGTCCCAGCGAACCCTTTCCAGAACTCCTGGGACCAGAGCAATCGGGGGAAATGCGTACAGACGTGACCTCGGCCACGCCTGTACCATAGCGTCCAACCCCAGAGGGGCTGGATGGCTTAGAGAGAACCACAGTGGACAGTGTGATGTCGCCTTGGATGCAAATAGGTCTACCTCGGCACGACCAAAATGTTTCCATAGGAGCTACACCACCTCGGGATGGAGTCTCCATTCCCCGGGCCTCGGCCCCTGCCTCGACAGGATGTCTGCCCCCTGATTTAAATACCCCGGGATATAAATCGCCCTCAATGAAAGAAGCTTCCCCTGGGACCATAGAAGGATCTGGCAAGCCAGCTTGTATAACGGGCGCGAACCATATAAGAGACCACCGATGTGTTGTCTGACCAGACAAGAACATGATGACCTCTCAGGTCTGGGAGAAAGCGTTTCAGAGCCTGAACACCGCCAGCATTTCTAGACAATTTATATGCCATTGAAGATGATGGTCCTGCCACAGACCCTGAGCTGAGCGACCACTCATGATCGCCCCCTAGCCTGTGAGAGAGGTATCCGTCGTTAGTGTTACACGACGACCTGGAGCCCCCAACACGGGCCCTTGGGACAGGAACCAAGGTTCTTTCCACATAGCCAGGGCGCGAAGACACCGTCGGGTGACCCTGATCATGCGGAGCGGGTTTCCCCTCGGGAACCCCTTGGCCCTGAGCCACCACTGCAGCGGTCTCATGTACAGCAGGCCGCAAATATAACGTTGGATGCTGCTGGCATCAGACCCAGAATTCTCTGATATTCTTTTACAGTAAGTGACTGGCCTAGCTTTGCCTGTTTGTCGGCTAAGAGAATCGAAGCTATACGAGCAGGAGACAGACGTGCCTGCATCGTCGTCGAATCCCAAACCACACCCAGAAAAGTGGCCATCTGTAATGGAGAAAGCACACTCTTCTTGGCGTTGAGCCTCAACCCCAACTTTTTGATATGGGCGAGCACGACATCTCAATGCCGAATCGCCTGATGCTCCGATTGAGCTATAATCAACCAATCGTCGATATGATTAAAAATGCGGATACCCTGGAGTCGCAGCGGAGCCAGAGCTGCATCCATGCATTTCGTAAAGGTTCGGGGAGACAGTGCTAGGCCGAACGGAAGAACCCGATATTGGTACGCCTCGCCCCCGAAAGCGAACCTCAGGAACTTCCTGTGTTGAGGAAGGATGGAAATATGGAAGTATGCGTCCTTTAGATCTATCGTGACAAACCAGTCCTCGGACCTGATCTGTGACACGATCTGCTTGAGAGTCAGCATCTTGAACTTGAGCTTCCCTACTGAGCGATTTAATAGGCGCAGATCTAAAATCGGACGTAACCCCCCATCCTTCTTTGGAACGATGAAATATCGGCCGTCATAACCCAACTCGCTGCTGGGAGGGAGAACTCGTTCTATAGACCCTTTCAGCGGAAGAGTTTTCAACTCTTGTTCCAAAACCAGAGCCTGCTCGGGGCCCACCACTGTGGGCAGAACCCCTCTGAAGTGAGGCGGGCGTGATCTGAACTGAATCGCGTACCCATACTTGATAGTCTGCAGGACCCATTGAGATACATTTGGAAGGCTTTTCCACTCTGCCAAAAATTCTACTAAGGGTACCAGTCTCTCGAGACTGGCCTCTGGAATAGTTTGAGTGGCAGACACAGTGCCCTGTAACGGTAGGGAACAACTGGTCTGGCCACTCTAAACCGCTCCTCAGAACGGGCGAGCGTCCCTCGGGAAAGCGCTCGTTGGGACCGTCTACGCCCCGGCACACAGGCGGGGTTGGCAGAACGGGCCCCTGAGGGCACCTAGAGAGAACGGGCACCGTGTAATGCGGTGAACACCCTCCCCTCTCGGTGGGGACCACCCTCAGCATCCTGACGCTTTGGCGTCAGGACCTCTTCTTTGACGAGGCCTTCTTGGCAACGATAACTGTCCTCAGATCAGCCCTGCCCCTAGACGACCTCGTCTGAGAGCGCCGTGTCTCGTCCCAGTTTTGCTGAGGAGGAGCACGAGACGCAACGCTCTGTTTTTGTTGCGCCCTATGTGTGGAGCTACTCGACGGCCGGGGCTGCTCCCGCCCAGCAGCCCCGGAGACATGAACACCGCCTGCTTTTTCTCTTCCTGAAACCTCTCGAAGACCGAATTTACTGAGTCCGAATTTAATGAGACCGAAGAGGCCAGCAGTTGAAAGCGGGGCGTCCAGGAGAAAAGATTTTTCATTTTCTTTCAAGTTAGATAAATTCAACCATAAGTGTCTCTCCGTTGCCACCATGGCTGCCATAGAACGGCCCACTGATTTGGTTGTCTCCTTGGTGGCACGGAGAGATAGATCTGCTGCCTGACGTAATTCTCTTTTAATAGGTCTGCTGGATAGGCTTGTAATATCGACATAGTGTGTAAGCACACTGCCGCTTGACCTGCCGCCGAGTAAGCTTTGCCCACCAAAGCCAATGTGTTTCTTAATGGCTTGGTGGGCAATGCCGGTGTCTTAAATGACGATGCCGTAACTGGAGATTCGCTAATGTTTCTTCAGCCTTAAGCATCGCCCCATAACCATAATTCTTAGCCCCAGAAATATTTGAATAAACAGGTGTTTGCTGGCTAAATATTCTGGATGACACTGGTCTTTTCCATGACCTCGACACCTAGGTGTGGAGGTCAGGAAAGAACGGAAGACACCGGCATGGAGGTGCAGCACGAGAGGGCAGACATCTTTTGTCTAGTTTACTCTTTGAACGAGATTCCTGTCTATCAGCTGGCCACTCGATGCTTCATTTTTCTACAGCACGAGTATAAGCTCCTCACTAGCAGGAGACTGAAGTGACGAGTCCCCAGTCTCTGCTGTATCAATACTTTCAACATCCAGTTCCTCAGAACGGGATAATTGAAGTGATGGTGCCTCAGCCCGGGCGGAAGAAACCGCAGCGCGTGCTTCCCGGATCTGAGGCACTGGATCTACCAGGTAAGGGCTGAGATAAGACAGAGCCCGTCTCAATCCCCGCTGATAGATCCATTTGCGATCCCCACGATTGAAGCCTTCGCTGTGCCTCGGCAGCAGCGGGACCCGAACCGCGGGGAGCGCGCACCGAACCACTCTCCTCGAAGAGGGAGCGGAGCGTTTTTATGGACAAACACTCGCAATGCTCACAATCAACTCCCTTAAGAGCCTGACTGGGCATGCTGCACTCCCAAACAAACAACACACAGATTGTGTGTGTTCCCACCCGTAATATAACGTGGGCAGGGATGAACACACTTTCTGAACTGCTGTTCGCTCGCCATGATTTATATAGTCTCTTTTATATATATATATATATATATATATATATATATATATATATATATATATATATATATATATATGTGAAAAACTCCTGCCTAGCAATTTCTAAGGACAGACAAAAACACTTGAGACACAGACTTTTTCATACACAGAGCTTGCTGAAGACTCAGAAGCTGATGTGCTTGTGCTTTGGAGTGCTTATATAGTTTCCTGGTCGATGACGTCACCCGCCTATGACATTCCGTCTCGCCATTGGACTGATTTCATACGTGCTTCATGACGCACTCACGCAGGGGCGTTCCCACAGCGTTTCACGCAGCTCGAGTTCCCTGAAAGGAAACAGTCTAATATGCTGATTTGCTGCTCAAGAAACATTCAATATTATTGAAAACAGTTCTGTCAGGTCCATTAAGTCAAGAACACCAATGACAATAAAAAATATTTAGGAAATTTTTTTTGAATAAATTGCAATTCAAGTTGATCAATTCTGAATTACATTTTTTGGCGGTATGGCTCTGTTCAGGGAGTCCTCTGATCTTTCATGAGCACCATGAAATAGCAGAGAGTCAGAGGACAGCAGCAACATTAGGGAACGCTCACACAGTTTAGGACTGGGAGAGCTGAACTATTCCCCCATATGAACAGAGCAGCAACGATGACAGAATAGCAAATGCCACGTTATACACGACAAGGAGGAGTTGGGGAGGTGGCGGGCTGCAGAGAAGCGAGCAGCAAGCAGTTAGGAGCGAACTGAATCTGCTTAAAATAGGGCGCCCTGATTTGAGTGTAGCCATTAGCAGTGAGGGGAGTTGAACAGCTGATGCGCTGATGCAGATCAGCTGATGAGACTGTGTTGTTGGCCAATGGCGTTAGCAGCGTCTTGACTACTTGGCCTGCCGGAACTGACGCTGACGCTCAATTTGACGCTGGATTCTTTGATGAATTTAAAGTTCAAAAGAACAGTATTTATCTGAAACAGAAAGCTTTTGTAGCATTATACACTAGTGTTAAAAGGTTTGGGGTCAGTAAGATTTTTTTAAATAATATAACTAAATTTTTTATATTAATTAATACTTTTATTCAGCAAGGATGCATTAAATTGATCAAAAGTGACAGTATAGACATTTATAATGTTACAAAAGATTATATTTCTGATAAATGCTGTTTTTTGAACTTTCTATTCATAAAAGAATCTGAAAAAATGTGTTTTCAACATTGATAATAATAATAATAAACGTTTATTGAGCAGCAAATCAGCATATTAGAATTTTCTGAAGGATCATGTGACACTGAAGACTGGATTGATGATGCTGAAAATTCAACTTTGATCACAATAATAAATTACATTTAAAAATAAATTCAAGTAAAAAAACTTATTTTAAATTATAATAATAATTCACAATATTACTGTTTTTTTTTTTGTATTTTTAATCAAATAAATGCAGCCTTGGTAAGCATAAGAGACTTATAGTACAGATCCCAAACTTTTGAACGGCAGTGTATGTCACCTTTTATTTTATTGAGTAACATTATCTGAGAGATGTGATTTCCAGCACTGCCAGTCATGAGATTCAAGTTACTGCCAGAAGGAATAATTGGAATGATTTAATTAGATTTTTTATGTTATTTTATTTTCACATTACATTACCACGCCCATTATTGTCTACTACAGTATAATGCTATCCGATCATTGCACTCAAACACAGAGGATATGACTCGTTTACGATGATCAAACCATTTATTTTTGAGCTGGAAATAGTCCTTTATTTAAACAACTTCAATTTGATCTAATTATTGATAATTGCATCGTAAAGTAACTGCATGAAAAAATGCTAACATTATTGTTTAATGCAATATTCCCCCAAACCTTTGATTTAATCCCCCCAAAATAGACTGTAGTTGTAATTAATATTTTAAGATTCTCTAATTCTCTTTAATGTGATTTGTTGTTTGTATTGTATTCTTGCAGTTCCCTTTCAAAAGCTACAATCGATGTTTGCTACGGAACATCTTTAATCGTGACCAGCTGTGAATATCGTGTGTAACACGTCAATAGAATTGACCCAGAGGTAATATAGCATCGGTTGGTGACATCATCGGCATGCACCTGCGACATGAGGCTATAAAAAGATGAGCCACAGGTGCATCGTCAGGTCTTTTGTCTTCAGAGGCCATTCTGTGTATGTGTGTGTCAGAAAACTCTCATAACTCTCTATCTGCTTCAGATCTTGTTAGGAGTTAGTTTTCAACTGGCAGTGTGCAGAATTCTCTCTCTTTTCTCTCTGAGTTGAACAAGTGGAAAGAGTAAAATGAGTGATTTACAAAACAAACGATGTGTGCCTCCGTGTTCACGTGCCTCTGCGCTCCTTCGGCTCGGGTAGAGGAAACTGAATCTCGTGAGTTTGCAGCCTTCGAGCGTACCTCCTGTGGTGGTAAAAGGAGAACTGCTAGGGCCGATCGCTCGTGCAGTGGCCAGATTACACTGATCACAGCAAAAAGAGTCCCATAAAACACTCAAAGTTTATAAATAAAGATTGTAAATATATTAAATATACATATATATATATATAAAAATATATACATATATACACATCGTGTGTCTTTGTGCCCTCCACGTCGACCCATTCGACTATCGCGGGTGCGAAGGCAAGCGATTATATAATGCTGCCTCTGATCGGAGAGACGCTCGCATCTCGCTATCTCTCCCCTGGGATCGCATTATCAGACGCATTTTCAGCAGCGGGTCAGGCTGGTACTGCGCTGTAAACCATGGCTGTGTTACAGGCATACCAGGCTGATCTTATTAAAGATTTAGACAGCCTGTCATCCAGACCGTGTTTGCTTGTCTGATTGATATTTAGGTGTATTTATTGCTGAGGAATTAAATGAAAAATCAGATGCTTGTATTAATATATTGTCTGGCTGTTCTTTGGCCACATTTATTTCTGACGAATTTAATATTGAAAAAGCCATCTAAAAAATTATGGACTTTGAGAGTGCCGCCTCCGAGCACTTCTCTCGTTATGATAAAGCATGTGAGAGGTTACTCGAGGTGGTGACTCGTGCAATGGCCAGATTACAGCTAGACTGCCCTCCTTGAGAATCTTCATGACGTTAACTCGTTCATGGGTAAAACCTTATTCTCCGCGCGTCTTTGTTCCCTCGACGTCAACTTATTTGACTATTGTGGGTGCAGGGGCATGTGGTTCACGATGATGAAACACTCGCAGGCTATCTCTTCTCTGGGGCTCATCGTCATTTAAGGAGTCAGCACTCCCCACCAAACTGTGTATAATAACATCCACGCTGGTTGGGGCCACACTATGGCAGTGTTGCCGGCATACCAGACTGATTTGCTTAAGAACAAATGGGGGGCACAAAGTTGCGCTCCCCCTCGTAAAGACTGGAGACCGCCTCGTCGCACTTAGCTTTCTCACAATAGACCTGAGACAAAAATCCTGAGGTTTTTTTTGTCCCAGGTCTGTGGGAGTGTGCCCCTTCGGGATGGCGCCTCTAAAATACATCAATCAGCTCCTAACTGACATCCTCACGAAACCACTGTAACATCCCCGCCACCTCTGGTGCTTCGGGGAGATGGGGTTTCCAGGAAAATGTTAGATGTTCCGTTGCTTCCTACTGTCATCCAGGACACGGAACATCTAACATCCCCTCAAAAGGAAGTGTTAAAATTGATACCACTCTCAGAGAGTCTGGCAGCGTGGAAACTTCTGCCAGGCATTTCTGCGTGGGTATTAAGTACAGTACAAATAGGATACAGAATCCAACATATTCGTCGTCCTCCGCATTTCAACAGCGTGGTCTCCACTTCCGTGAGACCGGAGCTAATGCATGTACTGTCACAAGAGCAACAAACTCTTCTGAGCAAAGAGGCCATAGAACATGTTCGTCTTCCAGAGAGAGACTCGGCTATTACAGCGGATACTTCCTGGTTCCCAAGAAGGATGGGGGGTTGCGTCCAATCTTAGATCTTCGAGGCTTAAACCGTACAGTCAAAGCGCTCATGTTCAAGATGTTAACTGTCAAGACGGTCGTGTCGCAAATTCAACATCATGATTGGTTCGTCACGATCGCCTTATGTTCACATAGAAATATTGCCACAACACAGGAAGTTCTTAAGGTTCGCTTTCGGGGGCAAAGCGTACCAATTTTAGGTACTTCCATTTGGTCTAGCCTTGTCACCCCGCACATACACAAAATGCATGGATGCAGCATTGGCTCCATTAAAACTCCAGGGCATTTGCATTTTGAATTGCTTCAGCATCCACGGTGATTCCTCTGAGGCTGTTGCACATGAGACCGTTTCAGTTGTGGCTAAAAGCCAGGAGATTTCATCCAAGGGCCAATCCTCAAAGACAAATAAAAGTGACGCGCCATGGACTTCATACACTATCTCCGTGGCTCAGACCCCAGTTCCTCGCCTTGGGTCCCACTCTAGGGGCGCCTTGTTGTTGCAAATTGTTAACGACAGACGCCTCCCTGATGGGCTGGGGAGTGGTCTTAAGTGGTCGCCCAGCTCAAGGGGAATGGGAGGGTCATCAGCTCGATTGGCACATCAACAGCCTCAAGCTGATGGCTGTATTTCTGGCCCTGAAATATATTCTCCCTCAGTTGAGAGGCTGTCATGTCCTAGTGCAGGTGGACAACACAGCGGCAGCCTGTTAAATAAATCACCAGGGAGGTCTGCGTTCACGCGATCTGAACAGAATACCAAGGCAGAATTTTCTCTTGGCCCAGGAGAAGTTCCTGTTATTTGAATGTGGGAGCGGATTTACTGTCCAGACAGAAATTACCGATGGTGGAATGGAAACTCCTCCACCCAGAAGAAGTGAAACCAATCTGGACCAGATTTTACGAAGCGAAGGTGGACCTCTTCGCCTCCGATCAGACAGCGCAATGTCCCATTTACTTATCTCTGAGTCACCCAGCCCCCCTGGGTCTGGACGTGATGGTGCACACATGGCCCAAAATGCGCCTGTATGCGTTTACTCCAGTTTCTCTGCTCCCAGGATTTCTAGCCAGAGTTCGCCAACAAGGGTCTTGCCTCTTACTGATAGCGCCACGTTGGCCGAACAGAGTGTGGTTCTCGGAGATAATAATAACTCTCCTCGACGGCTGCCTTGGGCGATTCCGGAAGGAAAGGACCTTCTTTCTCAGGCAGAGGGCACGATATTCCATCCCAGGCCTGACCTGTGGAACCTTCATGTTTGGCCACTGATGGGTACCAACTGAGGGACACTGGGCTAGGGCTTCCTCCACTAGAAAGAGTAAATGCCAACATATGGGGTGTCTTTGAAAGGTGGTGTGTTGTACATAATGCAGATCCGGTCAACTGCCAGAGTGCTTCAGTTCTGGACTTCCTGCAGGAAAAATGATCAACAGACACATGCCCCGCCACTCTCAGGGTTTATGTGGCCGCTCTTTCGGCTTGCCACACCTTGGTTGACGGGGTGCCACTCGGGAGACATCCTCTGCTCGCTCGCTTCATTCATGGCGCCAGACGACTGAGGCCACCTATTAGAACCAAGATCCATTCATGGGACTTAGCTATAGTACTTGAGGGTCTGGTTGAGACCCCCTTTGAACCTCTGGAGTCAGCGTCTCACAAAATTCTGACCCTAAAGATTTTTTTATACGTTTTTTTTATGGCTATAACTTTAAAAAGAATCGGGCATATGCAGGCTCTGTCGATCTCGCCATCCTGGTTAGACTTTGACCCAGGAATGGTGAAAGTGATTTTGCATCCTCATCCTGACTACCTGCCTAAGGTTCCTTTCTCGACTGTACATCCGGTCACTCTCAAGACCTTCTGTCCTCCACCGTTCACAATGCCGGAGCAGGAGAGATCTCACAGACTGTGTCCAGTCCGTGCTCTTCAGGCCTTAGCTATATTATCTACGGGTCAATTCTATTGACGTGTTACACACAATATTCACAGCTGGTAACAATTAAAGACATTCCCAATGCACTAAGCAGCGCAGCATCTCATTCCGCTTTTTCAGAGAACAGGGTTACAGTCAAGTAACCCGGATCATTCTGCAATAAAATAAGGTGATCAGACTCTGAAGTATTGAGCAATACACATACAGTATGGTTTGACCGCTCCCCTTTAAATCACTCTGAATATTATGACACCTTTTTATTTGCTTCACAATGCTCAATTAAAGATTGTAAACTGAGTTTGGTGTCTTTAAAATAAATATCTGTGCTGAATTTTACAAAAATAAATCACAACAATCCTGTGTTATTTGCACAGCCATTGATATCTGCAGAGGAAGCTTTTTTCACTTTCCTATTTGAAGCTTCTGCTTTCGGAACGTGGGAACTGTGATAAAGGCCTATTGACGGAATTTACATGTATCGGTTTCTGCAAGTACCAAAAATTAATCAGCCTAGTTCTGGAAAAAGTGATATCGGTGCTCCCCTAATAATCTCTAAATAAGTAATCTATATAGCTGTAAAAGTAATCTCTTGAGAATTAAACTGACCTTAATAGGAATTTGTTTTCTTCATCCCCCTCACTGCCTCTGGGAATCATTATGCCTTCATTTAACCTGATAGAGACACAACACTCGCTTCACTGGTCGTTCTGCTTTTACATGCTGCTTCAACTTATATAACCAGTACATCATGTATTTATGTATTTTAATTTTTTAAAAATAAAAAATTAAATTTTTTTTTTTATATAGTCGCTAGAACGCACTATAATCCTCATATTTGATGCTGAACATGTTAAGTGATCTAGATCAGCATATCAGATTCCTTGATCAATCACACTCATTTGTTTCTGTAAGCAGCTGAGCTCAGTTTCCCTGAATAATTCAAGTGTGTCTGCGGCTCATGAGGTTCTTGTGTTGTTATGTCAAGGATGGATTATTATCCTGCAAGGCCCCGAGGCACCAGACGCCTGGATGTCAAAAAAAATTTCAAGCACCTTGGAAGGAAAGGATATATGATACAAGAGCTTGTGACTTCTATAATGCCTTCAAAGACTGACTATGAACAAACAGCATCCAAAGTCTGAAGGAACATTTCATTGTTTGATTTAATCAAAGTTGCTGAACACTATTTTAAGTGGCACTCTGAGCAAGACATTTCATTCATGAACAAACTGAATCAACTTGGACATCACCTTCTTGGATCAGAAAAATCGTGAATGTGAATGACTGAGATTACTGTTGAACATATTAAAATTCCTGCTTTATTTAAGCTAAATTTGTGTCCTTTTAATATATCCTGTGTTGATGTGAAGTCTCTTGAGATTTGTAGTTCTGCTTGGTTGACTTGGGGATAAATATTTGAAGTGGAACACAGCCCGTCCCTCACTAGCTTTCCTTTGTCTCATGGAATCGGATGCATCTCATTGTTTACGTTGAACAAGTGCATATAGACAAAGGCATAGAGACTTATCATTGTGCTACCAGCTGAGACAATGGAAAATCAGTACACGTACGATCGACAAAGACAAAAACAAGTGTAAAAACTGATACAGCATACCCGATTGCGTAGACCACTTTCTTAACTGAATCAACACTGAACTGACTTGAGTTGAATAATATTGTCATCTGTAGAGCTGCTTTACAGTAGAATTTAATTTAGCATATTTGATGAAGTTTGCATCACTGATTTCCTGTTTATTACTGTGAAGCTGCTTTGACACAATCTGTCTTGTATAAAACACTGTATAAAAATTGGTGACGACTTGAAAGATTTGATGATGGAGAAAGGTGAGTAGGGTGAGTCCTGAGTAGGGATTCCCAAGTTTCTTCTTTTTTGTTGGACAGAGAAGAGAATTAATTATTGAGTAGTCACCCAAAACCCAACAAACTTGTTTGTTGGCGTATGTCTGTGCAGTGTGAATTGACCTTTAAAGTACACAAAGAACAGCTATGCCAGCTCTAGTAAAATAACCACTAAATGCACCTTTAAGGGAAATAAACAACAGCCACACTGGAATTTGGGCAAGCAAAAATTTTGATGAACGAGATTCAAAGATCAGAGTCAGTAAAATGATCCGAACTTCCCATTAGGATGGATGATTCAGCTGCAGGTGCCATCTTCTGGTCAGACGCAGGAATTCATTTGGTGTGTGACTCTCACAGTGCGTTATGGGTATTCTCTAGCCGTTGAGCATACATCGGTTGTACTCCCGTCATTGCGGTGCATTGTGGGATTGAATGAGAGCTCTCGATAACATCCACTATGGTTTCGGGACACCTCTACAAATGACTGTCCCCTCAAATAATGCCCCATTTGAGGGTATAGGGGGTGATTTTAGACACAGGCTTAAGCTCATTAGAATTTTGCCACGTTCCAGAGATTGTGTTCCCCGTCACCCGCATTCGCATGCATATGACCTCTTTAAGCGGGAAGAACTATGCAGTTACTTTGCAAAAAATAACTCCAAAGTATCATACACTAAAACTGTGTGGGGTGGAGTAAGTTTTGAGATGCAAACTACTGTGACAAAACAAATTATTTGGATTTTGGGACCAAGTGTATATATGTGGGTTGGACTACTTCCCTTGCACGCACTTCCAAAATAGCTACCAGGAAATGCTTAGGAAAGTTTGCGAATGTATGTCTAAAGATGACTCGCTATACTGACATATAACGCTGTAACCTACAGTAAGAGTAACTGAATAAATCAATCAATGAACAAATTTTTTTAATAAACAGATTGAAAAGATTCAAATTACTGAGATAAATCTCCACTACGAGGAAAAAAATAAAATGTTTTAAAAAAATTATTGCAAGTTACAGTATTTCTCATAACTGCCAATTATAACATCTTAAAAAATAACATCTTAAAAATGATTTTATTATAATAACAGCATACGGTACACAATACAGAAACCACAATACAGCGTCTTGTTCTAGGATTCTTTGATGAGCCGCACTCACAACATGGAGATGTTATTCAGCAGTGAAAGGAAACACTCTGAAAAACCTTAAATACACTGCAAGTCACTTTGGATAAAAGTTTCTACTAAATATCACGTTCAAAGAGGTCACAGCCCCGATCTTTGACCTTATAAATCTGATTCCGACGACCAACTGATGTGAAAAAATCTATACAAATAAAGACATTCACATTCAAAATGATCAGTAGCATTGAACTGTAATCCCATTGCTTTGTTGTTGCCATGGATGGGACATAGAGATTATTTTTTCCTCTCAATAACTATTGTTTCTAGTAAAACCTGTGCAAACAAGCAGCATTGTCACAATTACAGCAGCAATACCAGAGAAAATATCTTAGTCAATATGGGTGGCCTTCAAATATTTTTTATTCCATTTCCATTAACCCTTTACTGCCCCATGCGTCATCAGCTGAAGAGGTAAACTCCTCTGCTCACAAGTAAAAAAAAAAAAAAGAAGACTGAAAAAGTCGTCGAAAGCTAAATGGTGGTTATGTTGAAGTCAAGTGAACGTGGTGTAGTTCATTTAAAGGCTACGTTTAGCTTTTTACTTCTTGTACTTAGGCTTCGAATTTCATAAAAGGCATGTTAATTCGTGAAGATTATCAAGATGAACAAAATGTGCAAGAATCACAGACTTTCGTTGGACACAGAGCTTATTTTCGGCAATAATTCAGAAGCCAATGAAAAAATCCTACTGGGTTTCTGTCGAGGGAACCAAAGTGATGCTAATGTATGGGTTGGCCTACAAAAATACATCATCCCTTCATTACAGCAACACTCTGTTGTGTTAGATAATATGTAGGGGCCTTTAAAAAAGGTTGCTTGTAACCCCTACTTTTTCATGGGTCCTTTTCCGTCTCTATACAGAAATGAGAACCATTTCTGTATAGAGACTGAAAAGGACCCATTAGAAGAGTAGAATATGTGTATGTGTTAGGGGTTGCACAGACTCTAGTTTTTTCATTAGTTGACACATTCATTGATGTAATCCAAAAGAAACACAACAATGCAGAGCCATAAAACAACCAGCCCAATGATTAATCTAAAGACTCACAAGCTGTTTAATGCTGCTCGTATAGGCCTAATCTCTTAAAAGCAAAACAAGCCATTTCTGATTGCAAAGCACATCTGAATTCAAATTTCTTAACCAGCAAACTACCAAGCAGGCTGACACACCTGACAGATTTTTAAGGTATAATGTCTGTTGTCATTTAAACTACAGAGCTCAAATAATACAAATCACATAACAAAAATAACCTTCATGTTGTTTTAAACAAATATTGATTACTTATTTGGAACACAAACTGCATTTTTGAAAAAATATTCTAGACAAAACGCACCATTAGAGCACAATAAAATAAACAAAAACACAATATATGATATTAAATTTACATCTTTTGCGCTCGTCGAATATCTTGTTTTACTTGGAAATATGTTAGAATTCAGATGTAAAATCCGTTGAAAACAGAGAAATTGCACTTAGAGGAACATAATAAAGTGATAACACAGTTAGCTGAATTTTGTCTGTCTTAAAACAAAATGAAAGCCAGAAATAAAATGTCATAGTATATATATTTTTAAAGTGATATTTTAATCCACTTCCACTCAGATCATGAGGTTAAATCTGTTTCCTTCCACATCACTTTTCCTTTCCAATAAAGGCGTTCTTTTTTCTTGTCTAATTGAAAGGCCATTTACGCTCTGTGAGCGGCGGTCAGAGAAGAAGGGCCGCTTATATAAGAGACCCGGAATGGTTTTCTTGCTTCAAGCCTTTTTTTCTATTACAAAGACAAGATAAAACAGTCACATCAGGATAAGCAATCCAACTCTAACACACAACCTAACAATAACACAACCAACCAATGGTTTTACTTCTACTCTAAATGCAACCACACATATGAACCATTATATATATATATATATATATATATATATATAATTCAATTATTGTAATATAATTTCTTTTGCTTTCCAATTGCAAAAAGTAAAGGTAACCATTTTTTAAATATACAGCAATATTTAAACACTCTTGATACTTTCTTGATAATAAACACTATCCAGTGGTTATAAATAATAATAACAATAATAATAATAATAATAATAATAATAATAATAATACATTGAATTTATCTAGCGCTTTTCCCGAGCTCAAAGCGCTTCAAAATAAACACAAATACATAAAAAAACAGGACAAATACATGAAACAACAATATGCACATAAAACACCACAGACGATAATGGAATCAGCATCAGAGGCATAGACCAGGATGAAAAATACACAAATATGTGACCAACAGTCCAAACAGAATGAGCAGCGGCCAGCAGAGTAAACGTGGAGTAGGTAGAGTAATGTTAGTCCCTCATGAGGTGGGTACAACGAGCAATCTGTGTCGAACTGCATCTCAAATGCCACACAGCCCGAATGAGTTCAAACTCCAGGACTCCAAACAGCAACGCCACAAAATCCTCCCGACAGAGCCGCTTTGTCCACAGCAACCACACTACGAAAACGGTCAGGTAGGCAGGCTCGTGGAATCAGGTAAGTTAGGCCAGATGAAGCACCACAACAAGCGGCAGAGCGGAACACACCACCTCCGCGCACAAGCGGGAATCACAGAAACCCAATCGCAATATGTCCATCAGTTGAAGACACTTCAAAGTCCATTTTTATAAGTGTAAAAAAACACGTTTTAAATAAGAGGACAAGACCAAAACAGACAAACAGTCCCGATGTGAAGCGGCAGCCAAACGCGCACAGTGTACTCACACCGGAAGTGGAAACACAGGAAAAAAATCTCACTATTTCCCCTAACTTCTTTTCCTTTTTCTGACAGTTTATTCCTCAAAAAAAGCTATCAAATGACTTTGTTGGACCACTTTTATGAGAATTCTTAATGGTGCGTTCGTGCCCTTTACGACTTTCAGGCCACACTGAAAATCAAGCTTTTAATGTTGTTTATTTTTTGTATGTGGTGTTTTTAAGACAAACCATGTGTAAATTCATAAGTCAACACCATTGCTGAGTATTTTCTCCATAAAACTGCAGTGAACCAAAGACAGTCTCAAAAACACGGTAATAAATCGCTGGTGTTTTGTGACGTGCCAAACTAACTTGTAACCAATCAGGTCAATGTGTAATTGTCAACAAGTGGATCTCTGCACTGGAGTGAGTGAGTGGAAGCGAGGCTGATTAGCATATTCATAGAGCCGCATACACTATTTTAAGGCATGATTTTTTTAAATATGTAATTTTGGTGATCAAAGATGAGTTTTAAGGGATAGAATTATTGACTATAGGGGTAATTTAAATTTGGTTTTCAGTTCACTTTTTAGTGCTTCATCCTGTTCTGTTCACACACATTTCAGTAATTTATGTGAGTTACAACGCATTTTACAACTGAATTAACTCCCAAAAAATGCAGGTAGTGACAACTGCATTTACAAAAATTCTACGCACTGTGTACAAAAACCGAATTGAACAACTAGATGACAGGCGATAGATACATCTCTATATGTATTTTAACGTGCATCAGAGATGTATCTCCCATCTGTATGTGCCGTGCAAGAAATCCGAGGGAAAGGGTACAAGCCTGACTCATGTTGCCAGATCTTGCAAGCAAATCAGCGTACAAGACAAAGCCCACAAAAAAAAACACACAAAATAAATGGAAATGCTTTATGCTGTAAATAAGAACTCCTTAAACCCGATAACTTTATGAGCCTAGCTTAAATAACAAGCCCAAAAACGCTTCTAATACAGGGCTCCAGACTGCGACCAAATGGTATAACGTTGCCCAGCATTAAATGGCAAACGAGATGAAAGTGGAACGAAATGTCTCAGTTACATATGTAACCTCTTTTCTGAAGGAGGGAACGGAGACGTAGTCGACTGATTGGTATCACGCCAGGGAGTCAGTCATCTTTGAGTACTATTGAAACGAGCCAATGGAATTGGCGTGTGTGATTTTCATCACACACTCAGCCCCCGCAGTGCGGGTATAAATATGGAAGTGGATGCACGCACTAGTTGCTTTTTCACTGAGGAGGCGAGTGTAACTCGGAGTCAGAGATGGTCCAACAATAGTAGCGACGGGACTACATACGTAGTAATACTTACATACGTAACCGAGACATTCCCTTTCAGTCGCTCATGTTTGACGTAGTCAACGTGTCAACTGATTAAAGGTCCCAATTAAAACGCCACTAGTGCTTCCACTTTCCAGTGCCTAGACAAAAGCCCACATTATTTGAGGCGGAGATGGGACAGGGCTTAGGCCAGAGAAGTCACTGCTGTTCCACAAGACCACTGGGAAAGCATTCTCTTTCGTTGGAAAGGAATACGCTGTGGAAGCCACATCCTGCCCGTAGGGAGGTAACATGTGGAGGATACACATATGGACTTGGCGGATGACCGGGCAGTACAACATATGGAATGTCACAGGGGTGGCTCCAGCCTATAACAGGGGGGAGACTCAGTGACGGCAGAGCAGGCTCTGCCAAGGGAAGACACGGGGCTCGCCGCAGGGAGCCGTAATGAGGAAGAATACACATATGGGATCGCCGTAGGGATCACAACATATGGAGCCAGCCTAACACAGGTTCCACCAGTGCATATGAGTGATATGCCTGGCTTGGACGTTCCGCCACGTCCATTGCCGAAGGGTATGGAGGAACTCGACAGGGTTCAGCTAATAAGGGGAACTTTACTGGAGCAGGAATTGCGCAGGTATCCAGTCCATAGGAGGGGAATGGCGCAGCAAGCCGACACTGCGAACCGGGCTTACAGTGAAAGGCTTCATGTGAAGGGAGCCCACGGGAAACAGCGGTTCGACACATAGGCTAGTTCTCTAGGGAATGTTATAGGTGTTGCCCGGCCCCCCACTCTATTTAACATCTGTTCAGCGAGGCACTCTGTGTTAACGCCTAGGAGGGAGCAATACTCTCACTTAGGAGGAGTTCACCACCCAGGTGGGCACGTGCATCTTGGAAAACTTTCTCACCAAGACGAAGGCAAACTACATGTATTGGGCCAACCTCTGCTTGGAAACAGCCTTCCCTTCTGCTGGTCTCCGTAACAGACTACAGCTGGTCTGAGGTCCAGGCAATGGAGCCGACGGACAGAAAAAAAACAGGGCTGGGTCTGCCTCCTCCGGGGCAGCGCTTGCAGTCTTACCACCTGGTCCCGTAGGAGAGGTAGGAACCTTGGGCACATATCAAGGCTGGGGTCTCAGATTTCATGACAGTTAGCCGGCACGAATTCCAGGCCCGATTCGTTGACCGAAAATGCATGCAAGTCCCTACCCTCTAGATAGAGACCAATCAAGCAGGAGAACTGTTCTCTAAAAACAGGACCTGCAGGGCTCAAGGGAGGTCTCTGCAGTGCATTAGCACCAGAAATAAGCCCCAAGAGGGTAAAGGCTATTTTCATTTCTCCTTGCTCCCATCCGGAACCTGACGACCAAGTCGTGCTTCCCACGGATTTGTATCCACTGCATCATGATGTGTGTCAATACAGAGGCAACAACATTTTGAGGTGGAGGAGACAGCCCTCACTCCAACCCATTAGCAGGAAAGAAGCACTGAAGTGATCGAACACCTTCGGGATCACCTCACGGAGAGAAGACTCATTCAACGAAAGGTTCCACTTCTACCTCATTTTGAGAGGGTGCTCTCACAGAAGTGATGGTCTCTATGCCATAAAAAAATTTGCCGCAGTAACCAGAACTTCCGCGTTCCGTTCTTTTTAGAATCAGACCTGGAATTCTCCAAGGTCTAAACGCGGGTGCCGTCCTGCCCCATCCCTGAGAATGAACTCAGAGGGAGGAGTAAGGAAGGGCTGTGGAGAGGAGAGATCTAGTTGGGCCAATGAGGGTCAACTAGGAATACCTGCTCCATCTCCTCCCTGACTTTAGCACAGTTGTGTGCAAGAAGTCTAATTGGGGAACGCATTTCTGCGGAGGCCCTGGGGCCAGCTATGGCCAGATTTTTTTTCTGTGTCGAGGGATGTCCACTCAAATAGGAGAAAAAACAACTGGCGGATGGACGAGTCCGGAGGGGCAACAGATGTAACTGTGCGGCCCCGAAGTGATCCCAAACAGCTGGACCGCCTGGGGACGGCAGACTCCACTCTCGCTGGGCCATAGGCTGTCGTGAGGCTCGTCAGCAGCACGATTGAACAGGGCAGAAGTAATAAGTGGAATGAAGCGACCTTAGAAGCTTCTGACTTCGAGGAGCAGGTGGCGGGCGAGTTGTGACGTGCAATGAGAGGAGAGCATAAGTCACCGGTTGCAATGTTGTCATTGTACATACTCGCTGAGCAGCGGTGTCTCAAAGCGAGGTGAACTGCAAACAACTCGAGGCAATGGATGACAATGCAGTCGGAGGGGCACCCATACCTCCATTACTACATGCTCAGCTGGTATTGATGGATACTCGTTCTAGGGACCGTTGGCCCGGAGAAACAAAAGGTCTGTTATGGACTGAGGGTTTGGCGACAGGCCAGGGTGCATTGACATGGAGCGTGCCGCTCTGCCACGGCCACCTTGTTACTCGGCCATGAAGTCAGTGCTGAAGCGGTCTTCATATGGAGGAAGCCGAGCGGCTGCATCTACAATATGCCCCAGGAGCTTCTGAAGAGTTTCAGTGGGACCCTTTCTCACTTCTAAATAGCACTAACCATCCACATACTCTTTTTCAGAGATGCGGTGGACCAAATCCATCTCCAAACTAGAAAAGAGATCCTCAGCCCGTGGACGAGTTTACTCTTTCCCAGTTGACCTGAGGGCCCAACTGGCTATGAACACTTGAAGGGTAGTACTTTGTACTGATACTTCCCATCATTCGAACGCACAAACGAAGGATGGCCTGTGGTGCGGAAGGATAAAGATCTGAAGTCTCTCAGGTTGAATGCTGCACCCAAGAGAGGACTAAGGTGTTCAAGGCTTCACAGGGTTGCACACCGCCAGACTTGGCCTCTTGAGACCCAGAAACAGAGGAATTTGCTCTCCCTTTGAAGTGTGGGTACCGCTTGCTCCGTTTTTTTGGGAGAAAGCAGTGGAACAGACACACACACAAGCAAAGATTCCACCCGGCCCTGACCCTTACCCCATTCTGAGGCCTGGCTGGAGGCTGCTGTGGAGGCCCAGAGGGAGCGGCGGCAGGCGAAAGCCCTTGGCGACGAGCAGGCGGAGGAACTGCCACTGGCGGTGGGGTGGAGGCAGCAGCGGGCCGCCGGGGCAGGATGTGCCGGATGGCCTCCATCTGTGCTTGGGCGGCAGAGAACTGTTGGGCGCAGTTCTCTGCCACGTCGCCGACCAGCCCAACCTGGGAAATTGGGGAGACCAGGAACCGGAACTTTGTCCGCATCCGCTAAATCAACCAGGCTGAGCCAACGATGGCGCTCCTGAACCACTTAGGGTGGACATCGCCAGACCGATCGCGCACACCACGACACTCTTGCCCCGGACACTCTTGAATCCCTCCAGTGGAGCACTCTGTTGCGACACAGGTGCACCTGTGTCCGGCGGCTGCTGCCTTTTGAATGGGGGATCCTCGTGTGGATCCACCTGTGTCGCAACAGACTGCTCCACTGGAGGGATAGCTTCGCAACCCTTCACCACTCCTCCGTCAAGGGTAGTGAGGGGGAAAAGGCTATTCAGGCAGTTTCTGGCAGAGAAACTTGCCATCCACAACCTGGTAAGCTCTCCATGCACTTCGGGAAAGAAAGGCACTGGGGCGGCGAGCTGTGAACCAGCGCGGCCAGCCCCGAGATACCAATCCTCCAACCGAGACTGAGAAGGACACGGTGCAGGATTCCAGAGACCAGCTCACCCTCCGATGCTGCATTTAGAAATTTGTTGCGGTTAAAACAGAAGTTGTGAGCTCAAAGCTCGCGATCACCGCTGCACTCGTGCTGTAGAAACCACCAGCACTACGAGAGTCTTCCAGAAGAACACCGACACACTCACTCGTCGTAATCAACAGCACTCTTCAGAGACATCAAACGATTGGCTCCGAAGCGAAAGGCAACTAGTGCGTGCATCCACTTCCGTATTTATACTCATGCTGCGGGGGCGGACTGTGTGATAAAAGTCACGCACGCCAATTCCATTGGCTCGTTTTAATAGTTCTCGAAGATGACTGGCTCCCTGGTGTGATCCCAATCAGTCGACACGTCGACTACGTTGAACGTGAGCGGCTGAAAGCGAACTGCGCTACTCGTTCGTGTTTCACGGACTGTTTATTAGTTATTAATTAGGACCAATAATGGACACTAGATAGTGCAGCGCCGCAAGCTACTTGCCAGTCGCGGGACGATCTCGATCACTCAACACTGTTACTACACATCGCTGGGAGATCCAGTGAAGAAATCCACTGAATTCACCACAGGATTAATAACATCGCTTTGAGATCCAGAGAGAAACATTCAGATTCAGTGCAGAGTTCTCCGTTATAAACCATATATATCAGATCAAACAGCGCTGACGTGGAAACCAGGAGTAACATTGTGCCATGAATGAACAAATTATAGAAGGTTTTAAGTGCACAAATCAGCAACATTCACCATGGATTTAATGTAGTAACACTAACCGTAGCTATGGTATTGTGACAGAAATAATCAAACGCTTACAAGTACTACACATCTTTTTCCAGCACATCAAAACTATAATATCATATTTAAATGTTATTTTTAATGTGATGACGAAAACATTTTTTATTCATCCTTCAAAGATTGTCCCCATTTATAAAACTAAAAGTTTCAAGATTTAAGAAAACTCACACTTCAGAATGGGAAAGAAAGGTTTATTTAAGCAATTTTGAGCGTGGCATGGTTGTTGGTGCCAGACGGGACGGTCTGAGTATTTCACAATCTGCTCAGCTACTGGGATTTTCACGCACAACCATTTCTAGGGTTTACAAAGAATGGTGTGAAAAGGGAAAAACATCCAGTATGCGGCAGTCCTGTGGGCGAAAATGCCTTGTTGATGCTAGAGGTCAGAGGAGAATTCGCCAACTGATTCAAGCTGATAGAAGAGCAACTTTGACTGAAATAACCACTCGTTACAACCGAGGTATGCAGCAAAGCATTTGGGAAGCCCCAACACGGACAACCTTGAGGCGGATGGGCTACAAAAGCAGAAGACCCCACCGGGTACCACTCATCTCCACTACAAATAGGAAAAAGAGGCTACAATTTCCAAGAGCTCACCAAAATTGGACAGTCTCGATTTCTGCGGAGACATTCAGATGGTAGAGTCAGAATTTGGCGTGAACAGAATGAGAACATGGATCCATCATGCCTTGTTACCACTGTGCAGGCTGGTGGTGGTGGTGTAATGGTGTGGCGGATATTTTCTTGGCACACTTTAGGCCCCTTAGTGCCAATTGGGCATCGTTTAAATGCCACGGCCTACCTGAGCATTGTTTTTGACCATGTCTATCCCTTTATGGCCACCATGTACCCATCCTCTGATGGCTACTTTCAGCAGGATAATGCACCATGTCACAAAGCTCGAAGCATTTCAAATTGGTTTCTTGAACATGACAATGAGTTCACTGTACTAAAATGGCCCCCACATTCACCAGATCTCAACCCAATAGAGCATCTTTGGGATGTGGTGGAACGGGAGCTTCGTGCCCTGGATGTGGATCCCACAAATCTCCATCAACTGCAAGATGCTATCCTATCAATATGGGCCAACATTTCTAAAGAATGCTTTCAGCACCTTGTTGAATCAATGCCAAGTAGAATGCATACGTATTAGTATGGTGTTCCTAATAATCCTTTAGGTGAGTGTAGTCCACAACAACAGTTGATAATGAAAGACTGCCACCCTTTATTCAAACACTACAAAAAAACAAACAAAAAATAATAATACAGGCAGGCAGGCTACTTCAGTAGGCTACTTAAAGCTACCAACAGGTTTAAAGTTAATCATTAACAAAGAATTAAAATTACCCATTGATCCGTGTACTTTTGCGTCCATTCGTTTTTCCTTTTTAAGCCGTAAAACGAAAAATTAAAGGTTGTTGTATTTTTAAAACGCAAAGTTGAACACCAACTTTTTAATTGTATGCACGCCAAAAGCTGCGCAAAAAAATAAATATTGACGTAAGTTATATATAAATAAGTAATTTTCTGTATGAAGGAAAACGGAAGTGTTCACGCCCGCGCTCCGTGCCATGCAATGCGCGTTCCACGCTCTGCACAAACCCTTGCTTGGATATGCATCAAAATCCTGTGTAGCATACAGTTTACAGCCTACGGTTTATACACTGAGGAGACAGATTGCAAAACCGTGTTTATAGTACACCGAAGGTAGTGGGATGGAGTGTCTGTTGTGAGTTTAGGGGGTACGTCAGCCAGAGATGTGTGTGTGTGTGTGTGTGTGTGTGTGTGTGTGTGTGTGTGTGTGTGTGTGTGTGTGTGTGTGTGTGTGTGTGTGTGTGTGTGTGTGTGTGTGTGTGTGTGTGTGTGTGTGTGTGTGTGTGTGCGTGAGTGAGTGAGACAGACTACTGCCTGCTGAACAGAGGGTCGGCGAAGTGCCGGTGTTTCGGCTACAAAAACCCGCCGAACTTATCAGAAACCAGCCCAATTTTTGCCCTCAAAATAGATTGCAAAACCGCCCAATATGTGGCGCTTAATTGGATGTCACAGCAAGGGAAATGCTATATTTAAGCATTGTTGGATAGGTATCGGATCATATTTTTTCTCCCCTCCGATCTCCGATCTAGCGTTCTGGGACAGTATCGGCACGATACCGATGCTGTGGATCGGATCGGGACATCCCTATCTATTTATTACCAAGGCATTTGCCAGTAATACAGTCAAAATGGGGGAAAATGTCAATAACTGCACTGCAGGTTGAATTAAGGTGTGCCCCTAAATTTTCTGCTAAAGTTAGGGGCTACAGCACTCCTCGCAAAAATAGTTAGTCTGGAGCCCTGTAATAAGTGGAAATGAGCCTTTAAGCATTAACAAAACGTAATGCCTTCTTCAACTGGGCTTTAGGTAGAATTGTAGAACACAACAACTTTTGTCACTGTATTACTATTTTTCATATTACTTTGGTCAAAATAGCGGATACCAAACACACAATATGCCTAAAACCTTACTACGGTGACAATTTATCGCAGTTTCGGGATTGAGTCATTTTCCGTACACACATTTAAATCCAAGTGTCAATCCTGTAATTTTACATTGTGTGTGTGGAGAACAAGGCATTTGCATAGAGGTCTCAAACTCACAAAAAATAGTGTTTTATTTATAAGGGTGAGAAAAAAACTAAAATATGACTAAATAAGGATTAGATCTAATATCAGCTGTGTTTCCATCTGAGTCATTATCATGTATGTTGTGTCTACAGAAAAGGCTAGAATTTTTACATGCCTAGTTTATATGTCTGTCTTTTCAAGATTCACAAGTCAAATTGGTTACTGATTTACCAGTAGCTGTAACAGCTTTTAACAATCTTCACAGTGTCTTTGTAGGCTGATGTAGGCTGTAGTTTAGCAGCGTACTTCTGCCAGATTGAACCTGATTTATCCTGCCAGCTTCACTGCGTGTGACACTTCCTGTGAAAATACTAACACGAGAGGGAGGTGAGAATCACGCTGCTTGTCAATTCTATCAAATAAAAGAGTTTTTGCTGCAATCCTTTAAACACAATCACATTGTACTTTTGGGAGTCAAACATTTGCTAATCTTTGTAAGATTAAAAGGATGTTCTGGGTTCAATACAAGTTAAGCTCTATTCACAGTATTTGTGGAGTAATTTCAGCCTGTTCCTCAGTAAAAACAATAAATAGGGG
Source organism: Siphateles boraxobius (assembly GCF_051911475.1). Taxonomy (NCBI): domain Eukaryota; kingdom Metazoa; phylum Chordata; class Actinopteri; order Cypriniformes; family Leuciscidae; genus Siphateles; species Siphateles boraxobius. Next base: position 12,227,105 of record NW_027508799.1, read on the forward strand.
TGTGACAATATATCGTGTCACAATATATCGCAATACAAAAATGCATCAATTTGTATCGTGGATATACTGCCAATATGTACTGTGGATAGTTCACCCAAAATTAAATTTTCAGTGTGAGAAAAAAATCAAGTTTACAGAGTTTTATTGTCAGTACTACATGTTGAATATCATGTATAATAATGCAATGTGGGCAATATTACTGGGTCCTGATAATGCCAAATGTCTTATGTTACCAGTAAAAAGTGGCCTACATTATTTTTTATATATCTAGTAGTCAGTGACAGAGTGCAAGCATATTCTTCTAAAATAATTCTGTATTTTAAGCTTCAGAATTCATGAATATTTTGATTCTGGTGTCACTGTCCTGTACATTGGGTTTCCAGCACTAAGTCCAAGCCTGTTCATGTACACCCACAATTTTATATAAAATTTAGCATTTTAATCAACAGTACATTTTTTGTTAACCTTTTATCATATGTCTTGGAGTATCGCAATAATATCGTATCGGGAGTTCAGCATCTAATCGTGACATGAGGATATCGTTACACCCCATGAATAAATAATAAAATAAACAATATTAAAAAAATGTGGAGGGTTTTAAGTGGACGAAACATTATACTTTTTGAAAACACATTTTAAAATTATAGTTCCCTGAAGGGAACTCGAGCTGCGTGATAACGCTGTGGGAACGCCCCTGCGTGAGTGCGTCATGAAGCACGTATGAAATCAGTCCAATGGCGAGACGGAACGTCATAGGCGGGTGACGTCATCGGCCAGGAAACTATATAAACACCCCAAAACACAAGCGCATCAGCTTCTGAGTCTTCAGCAAGCGCTCTGTGTATGAAAAAGTCTGTGTCTCAAGTGTTTTTGTCTGTCCTTAGAAATTGCTAGGCAGGATTTTTTCACATATATATATATATATAAAAAAACTATAAAAGAGACAATATATATCTTGGCGAGCGAACAGCAGTTCAGAAAGTGTGTTCATCCCTGCCCACGTTATATTACGGGTGGGGACACACATAATCTGTGTGTTGTTTGTTTGGGAGTGCAGCATGCCCAGTCAGCTCTCAAGGGAGCTGATAGCGAGCATTGCGAGCGTTTGTCCATAAAAACCCTCCGCTCCCGCCGAGCCCTCTTCGAGTAGAGTGGTTCGGTGCGCGCTCCCCGCGGTTCGGGTCCCGCTGTTGCCGAGGCACAGCAAAGGCTTCAATCGTGGTGATCGCATATGGATCTATCAGCGGGGATTGAGACGGGCTCTGCCTTTTCTCAGCCCTTACCTGGTAGATCCAGTGCCTCAGATCCGGGTTCGGAAGCACACGCTGCGGTTTCTTCCGCCCGGGCTGAGGCATCATCATTTCAATTATACAGTTCTGAGGAGCTGAATGCTGTCATAAAGAAAAAAAGGAGATGTGGAGGACTCGCCACCTCACACTCCCGAAAGCGAAGAGCTTATGGAGGTTCTCACTCGAGCTGTGTCAAAATTAAGCATTGAGTGGCCAATGGCAGGATACTCTTTTTATGGCAGGATCCTCAGGATACTGTTTTTATTGTGGATACTCACAATAAAAACAAAGTGTTGTGCTTTTCGCCAAATAAAGAAAAACAAACATGATGCGCGTTCTGCCTTCTCTCTGTCAGTTAAGTCCATTCTGAAACGCGTCCGAAAATTAACTGTAATTCCGCGAATACTTGTCATATAGGCACGAGTGTTTTTCCATAATGAAGCTTGAACTCTCTTCTTTTAAATGAATTAATTAATATAAAAAAACAAATATTCTCAGTTTATGTAATCTGTATGAAAAGAGAGAGATGTCAGTCTTTTTCTTTCCAGCTCATTATACCTGATTACGCGTTAATGTGCCACGCCCACGGAGAGCGCGCGGTATTCAAACGCAAATGATCTAAGGCAAGCCATTCAAACATGCCAACGCCCACCTACGCTGTGAGCAATAATACTATCTAATAGCCCTGGAAAATGTACCAGAAGTGCTGGTAGTTTCATTTCGAGGAGCAACAGATCCAGCTGATGTAGTAAGTCATTTATTCTTAAGTGCTTTGTTATAATCGCGATATTGAATAGTGTCTGACTGTAAACCGCAAAAAGACTATGAATTGCGTGTCTGTGTGTAGGCTAAATGATGAATGAACGGCTCAGGCGCGCGCGCTGTTGTTTACTACAGTTATACAGCGCGTGGCGGTGCCGTCATTCGCTCTCACACCTACATTAGTAAACGTTATGTTTACATGAACACATCCAAACTATATTGCTATAGCCTTCTAAGATGAGTAAAAATAGACTGAAATATGTTGAAATAAAATGTCTGTATAAGCAACAAACTGCAAATTCACATGTATATGCTAATATATCATACACAACATGTTACAGATTAAATATGAATGTTTAGACAAGATTTTGTGATTAGTTTTGGATAGATTATAAAGTTTTGACTGTAAAAAAAGACTACTGTCACATTAAATAGGTACGCTTTTGTTCACCAATTTCTGCTCATAGTTAAATATACTGGGTGATTCTCCAACTAGGGTTCCCTTTCAGTCGATAACGTCGGACGTAGTCGACGCCGACTGAAATGGGATCTCGCTAGAGAGCCTGTCTTCTTCGAGTACTATTGAACGAGCCAATGTAATTGGCGTGCGTGATTCGCATCACACACTCTGCCCCCGCGGCGCCGGTATAAATGCGGAAGTGGATGCACGCACTAGTTGCCTTTCGCTTCGGAGCCGATCGTTTGATGTCTCTGAGAGTGCTGTTGTCTACAACGAGCGAGTGTGTCGGTGTTCTTCAGGAAGACTCTCCCAGTGCTGGTGTTCTACAGCGCGAGTGCAGCGGTGATCGCGAGCTTTGAGCTCTCAACTGCTGTTTTAACAGCAACAAATTTCTAAATGTTTGTGTGTGTTGATGGCTGGTTAGAGGGCGGAAAAGTGAGTGCTTCACTGTTTCAGTTCTCTGTTCAGTGTTGCCGCGGTCATTCCCCTGTGTGCTCCGGCACTGGTGACGGTCCTATTTTCTGAAAGAGCAACACGGGTGCGTTTGCGTCTTTTTCAAGATGTCATTCCGCCCGTGCGTTTCTGGGTGCGGTCGTTCCCTGTCTCTCTCTGATGGTCACAACTGTTGTGTCACGTGTTTGGCTTACAGCACGCTGAGACAGCTTTTGTGGACAGCTCATGTTTTCTCTGTGGGAACATGACTGTCGCAGTGTTGAGGGAGAGACTCGCCTTCGTTCGCGGAGAGCGAGTCCCCATTACCATGCCCCACCCTCGGGTGCTGTGTGGGATGGGTGACCGGAGGATAGTGTTGGATGTCCCGCCCGGTAACCATTCCCTGTGGGCTCCTCACTCCTCCCTTCCACTGCAACCACTGGAGCCTCCTGTGTTGTCTGCTGGTCCATCTGTAATGGATGGGCCAGCGGTTTCACTCGGGGCTCCCCTGGAGGACAGGACGCCGATTGCAGCATCGGAGGGTGAGCTGACTTCTAGAGATGATGACTCGGCTGCATTGTCTCCCTCCGGGAGTTCAATGTTGCCCGAGCCGGATCCAGAATTATCAGCTATGCTGAAACGGGCCGCCGAGGCTGCCGGGCTCGAGTGGAACCTCCACCGTGTCCCGTTCAGTCTCGGTTGGAATCTGGAGTTTGGTATCTTGGGGCGGGCCGCGCTGGTTCTCAGCTCGCCGCCCCAGTGCCTTTCTTTCCCGAAATGCATGGAGAGCTTATCAGGTGGTGAACAGCATCTTTCTCTGCCAGAAACTGCCTGACTAGCTTTTCCCCCTCATTACCCTTGATGGAGGAACGGTGAAGGGTTGCGAGGTGTCCCTCCATTGGAGCGGTCTGTCGACACAGGTGCACCTGTGTCCGGCGGCCGCTGCCTTTTGGGGAGATCCTCGTCTCCCCCCTAAGGCCTGTGAGTTTCGTCTGTTCCGACGGGCAGAGCTTACAAAGCCTGTGGGCAAGCCCCTTTCTCTTGCGTGCCATGGCGTTGCTGCAGGCTAGGGCACCCATGGCATGCACGAGGGTAATCCAGACCGTGCGCTCATAGGTGAGCACCGCACTGCATCCGACCTCACCCTCCGGGGTACGGGTGTCGTAGCGTGCGTGATCGGTCTGGCGATGTCCACCTTGGTGGTCCAGTAGCGCCTTCGTTGGCTCAGCCTGGTTGGTATGGCGGATGCGGACAAGGTTCGGTTCCTGGTCTCCCCAATTTCCCAGGTTGGGCTGGTCGGCGACGCGGTGGAGAACTGCATCAAACAGTTCTCTGCCGCTCAAGCGCAGACGGAGGTCATCCGGCACATCCTGCCCCGGTGGCCAGCTGCTGCCTCCACCCGCCGCCGGTGGCAGCTCCTCCGCCTGCTCGTCGCCGTGGGCGTTCTCCGGCCGCCGCTCCTGCTGGCCCTCCGCAGCAGCCTCCACCCAGGCCTCAGCATGGAGCCGGCCGCAGTAGAGACGCCCAGCCCGCTCCAGGCGCTGCCAAGCCAGGTGGCAAGCGACAGCGAAAGCATTCCGGAGCGGGCCGCCCAGGAATGGATGAGATGCTCTTGGAGTGGCACGATCACTCCCTCCCCCCGGGTGAGGGCCGGGTGGAGCCTTTGTTTGTGTGTGTGTCTGTTCCGCCGCTGGCTCCCTAAAAAAAAAAGCGGAGCAAGCGGTACCCACACTTCAAAGAGAGAGCAATTTCATCTGTTCCTGGGTCCCAAGAGGGCCAGTCTGGCGGGTGTGACCCTGTATAGCCTTACACCCCTCAGCTCCCCCTTGGTCGCCAGCAGGCAGCTTGGTGCGTTCGAGGACCCGGTCATCCGCCTTCTCACGCGCCCCCTGCCGCTTGTGGAGACAGGTAAGTGTTGCACAGCACACTAACACCACTCTCTCTACTTTGCTGCCCCACCTCAGGCTCGGCTACCCCGCTCAAGTCAGTGATAGTCATCACATTAGGTGTTGAGCAGACGTGCTCCTGAAAATTCAGTGATATTCATCACACCGAGTGTTGAGCAGTGCTCCTGACTTGTGCGTGCTTATCTTATCCTGCTGGCGAAGGATTTGATATAGCCGCTCCTCCAGCCGGTACGAAGGCCAGTTGTAAACACGTTCTTCGTGCTACTAGGGGGTGGGTCGTGACCATCTTGGCCCAAGATTGGTCTGCAGCTTTGACCTGAAAGACAGGTGCTTCAGATCTCTACCTCCCGCACCGCAGGCCATCCTGTGTGTTGCGTCTAAGGGTGGAGTATCAGTACAGTGTCCTTCCCCTCGAGTGCTCCAGAGCCCGTTGGGTCGTCAGGTCAACTGGAAGAGAGTAGTCTCGCCCACGGGCTGAGTATCTCTTTCTTAGTTTTGGAGAGGTACTCGGTCCAACATGTCTCTCCAATGAGAATGTGTTCAGCTGGTGTTGAAGTGAGAAAGGGTCCCACTGAAAGAACTTTCAGAGGCTCCTGGGGTATATGGTAGTCGCAGCCTTTAGCTTCCTCCATATGTGACCGCTTCAGCGCTAGCTTCACGATCGAGTCCCGAGGTGACCGTGGCAGAGCAGCTCACCCTGTGTGACTATAGTTCATCCCGGTCTGCTGCCAAACCCTCTTCAACAGAGGGGCCATGTACAAAGGGCGTGTTTTAACGGGGGCCTGGGCGACCCCCGACTACACGGGCATTCGTGCCTCGAGTTGTTAGACATTGCGACCGTTGCGCAAGCTTCCCCTGCATGTCACAAACTCACCCGTCACCTCCTCCTTGGAGTCAGACGCTTCTGAGGGCGCCTTGTTCCACTCCTCCCGCCGCCATCGAGCCTCACGACAGTTATAGCCAGGGCAAGTGGAGACTCCATCCCCTGGGTCCGGCTGGGTCATGACCATTCCGGGGCCGCTCAGTTGCCCCCCCGGTTTTATTTTTCCGCCAGTGTTTGGGTAAACCGAGCGGACTACCCTTGGACAAACACTGGGTCTCAGCTGCCCCAGGGGCCCGCAGAAATGCGTTTAACCCCAGTGAGCCTTCTAAAAGTGACTGCGACTCATGGTCGCCTTGCGCCTGCAAGTCAGTGAAATTATCACTCTTCATGTTGAGCAGAATTGCTCCTGAAACTCAGTGAAGTTCATCGCACTCAGGTGTTGAGCAGCAATGCTCCTGTAGCTCTGTGAGTTCATCACAGGTAGCTCAGTGAATTCGTCACACGTAGTGCTGAGCAGAAATGCTCCTGGTGCTCAGTGAAGTTCTTCGCACTCAACTGTTGAGCAGAAATGCTCCTGCAGCTCAGTGAGTTTATCACACTCAGGTGTTGAGCAGTAATGCTCCTGAAGCTCAGTGAACTTGTCACACTCAAGTGCTGAGCAGAAATGCTCCTGTCGTTCAGTGAAGTTCTTCGCACTCAAGTGTTGAGCAGAAATGCTCCTGCAGCTCAGTGAGTTTATCACACTCAGGTGTTGAGCAGTAATGCTCCTGAAGCTCAGTGAACTTGTCACACTCAAGTGCTGAGCAGAAATGCTCCTGTCGTTCAGTGAAGTTCTTCGCACTCAAGTGTTGAGCACACTCAGGTGTTGAGCAGGAATGCTCCTGAAGCTCAGTGAACTTGTCACACCCAAGTGCTGAGCAGAAAATGCTCCTGAAGCCCAGTGATCTTCACATGTTGTGTTGAGCAATGCTCCTGTCTTTTGCGCCCGTCGCTTGCACCTACGTGCCAAGTCAGGAGAGGAACAGGTCTTCATAGTTGCCCCTTATTGGCCCAACTAGACCTGGTTCCCTTCAACAGCCTTCCTGACTTCCCCTGAAAACTCTTTTGGGGACGGGGCACGATGGCACACGCGTTCTTCCCCCGGAGATTCCGGGCGGTCTTACATCTGAACGCGGAGGTTCAGGTGACTATCACAAGAACATGTGATAGTTACCATCACTTCTGCGAGCACCCCCTAGAATTGGGTAGCGTGCTTACGCCTTTAGAAGTGGAACCTAGTCGTTGAGTGCGTCTTCTCTCCAGAGGAGATCCTGAAAGCTTTCGATCACTTCAGTGCTCTCTTTCTTGCAAAATGGGTTGCAGTAGGCTGTTTTCCTTCACCCTCAAAATGATGTTGCCTCGGTGTTTAAACGACGCTCATCGTGTTGCAGAGGTATGCAGAAGCACGTTCTGATCGTCAGGTTCCTGAGGAGCAAGGTCTTGTAAATCCTTGTGTCCCTCTTTATCCTCTTGGGCCTTGTCCCTGGTGCGACTGCACTGCAGAGACCGCCCCTGAGCCACTGCAGGCAGTGAGTTAAAAATTCTGGTATATCAGTTCTCCTGCTCGCGTGGTCTCTACTAGAGGGTAGGGACTTGCTCGCTTTCGGTCAACGTATTGTGCCTGGAGTCTGGGCCGGCTAACTCTCACAAGCTGAGACCCCGGCTCGGATTGTGCCCAAGGTTCCTACCTCTCCCGTAATAGGAGCAGGTGGTGAGCCTGCAAGCGCTGCCCTGGAGGAGGCAGATCCAGCCCTGGCTTCTCTGTCCGTTCGCTTGGACGTGTACAGAATGCAAGTCATAGACCTCAGACCAGCTCTTCAAATATCTGTTGGAATTCAGCAGAGAGGGAAGGCTGTTTCCATGCAAAGTTGCACTTAGTGCTTGCCTTCATTTCGGCAAAGGTCCGAGGTGCAACATGTCCACTTAGGTGTTGAGCTCCTCTATGATGAGTGTAAAGTGCTTCGCCTGGGCGTTGACGATATGCTTTGCTAAAACAGATTCTAGAGTTGGGGGCTGGACGACACCTAGTTGAACCGCTGCCTCACGTGGGCTCCCTTCTCATGAAGCCAGTTTCACCGTGAGCCCGGTTCAAGTGTCGGCTTGCTGCGCCATTTCCCCTCCTATGGACTGGATACGTGCGCCTTTCTACTCCAGTTGAGTTCCCTTAAAATTGAACCCTGTTGAGTTCCTCCACACCCCTCCAACGTCGGACGTGCGGAACGTCTGGTGTTAGGCCTACCACTCGTAAGCAGTGTGGAACCTGTGTTAGGCTGGGTCCATATGTTGCGGTCCCTTCGGTGACCCCATATGTGTATTCTTCCACGATACGGCTCCCTGCGGTGAGCCCGTGTCTTCCCTCGGCAGAGTCTCTCTGCCGTCACTGTCCGGTGTGTCTCCCCCCGTCTTAGGCTGGAGCCACCCCAGTGACATTCCATATGTTAGACTGCCCGGTTTCCGCCCAGTTCATATGTGTATTCTCCACATTACCTCCCTCTGGGTTGGATGTGGCTTCCGCAGCGTCCCTTCCTTCCAACGTACGGGGAACGCTTTCCCAGTGGTCCTGTAGGAACAGCAGTGACTTCCCTGGCCTAAGCCCTGTCCTTCCCCGCCTTAAGTTTGCGGGGGCATCAGGATTGGCATCATTGGTTTAGGCACTGGAAGGTGGCAGCGTTAGTGGCGTGTTCAATGGTTGATCCCATTTCAGTCGGCGTCGACTACGTCCGACGTTATCGACTGAAAGGGAACATCCTGGTTGCGTATGCAACCCACCGTTCCCTGAAGGAGGGAACGGAGGACGTAGTCCCCTTGCCACTACCGCTGGACCACCGCTGACCCCGGGTTACTCTCGGCTCCTCAGCGAAAAGCAACTAGTGCGTGCATCCACTTCCGTATTTATACCCGCGCCGCGGGGGCGGAGTGTGTGATGCGAATCACGCACGCCAATTACATTGGCTCGTTCAATAGTACTCGAAGAAGACAGGCTCTCTAGCGAGATCCCATTTCAGTCGGCGTCGACTACGTCCTCCGTTCCCTCCTTCAGGGAACGGTGGGTTGCATACGCAACCAGGACGTTCTTTTTCTGTCCTTGACATATATAAAAAAAAACTGAAAAAAACATCTCCACTTTTTTCCCCCCCATACTTACTACATGTGTAAGGGAACCTATATATAAAAAATCATTGCTCAATTCTGTTGTTTTATATAAAATAGGAGCCATTTTATATGCGTTTTTTACTATTTTGCCTCTGTCCCTAGGCCAGACTTTGGGTCTTCAACCTTATCTCACTTAAAATCTAATACTGATATAATTTTAAATTCAAACAGAAAGTATGCATTATAACTCAATTTATTCAAATCTAATATTTTTTATATATATATTTCTTTTCAATTTGACATATTTTAAACATGTTGAACACTTGTCCCTTGGGTTCACTGTCATTTCCACACCTCTGCATTAAATGCAATCCCAGGCTCAGTGTTCTAGATTTGTATACTCAGTAACCATATTAACTGACACTCCAGAGGAAACCACATGGCTGAATGAAAGAATGGTCCCAGCAGAGGTAAATAAATTAGAGATATATTAAGGTAAATATGAGAAATACTGCGAGTATGTTTATTGTATGTCATTTCTGAACTGCTGATAATTCATTCTGACGGAAAGATTTCTGGATTTTTACAATTTCATCAGGTGATATTTGAGATTATTTAATGCTAACTCTAAAACTAACACTAACAGGCTAGTCAAACATGAGATATTAGAGGGAAAGGGGGAAAATGGCATTTCCACAACCGTCTTTTCCACATCTGTCTCCATGGAAGTGATAAAGACAGGTTGGCTTCGCAAGGACATTGTCTGTGCTTAAAAGCAAAGTAGTTTGCCTATTAAAAATATAGTGTAAACACATAAACTTTACATATAATGTAATAGAGAATGTTTTAAATTGAGATATTTTATTGTTTACAACTAAATCTGATATAGTCTCTCTGTTGTTCTTTAAGATTGCACCAAAAACATCAGCAGAGAAGTCCAGACTATTCAGGGAAAGACTAAAATCTGATCCAATTAAATATGCTAAGTTCCCAAGGAAAGACAGAGAAAGATATGAAAAGAAAAAACAGCAAGGACTTAAGTCTGTCAAAGAAAATGTTCACCATAACCCACCTTTCCCTTGTCATTTCCACAACCACAAATATTTTTTTGGTAAAACATTAAAAAAAAAAAATTTAATGTGGTGGTGGTGTTGGTGGTACAATTTGGAAAGATGCAAGTGAGATGTGTAACCCAATATATTTATAATTACAAATATTTCAACATTTTTGGTTGAAAACACATGTTTTTGTTCGGTTGTGGAAATGACAATTTATTTTGCGATGTCTGGAAAAAAAGTTTAAAAAAAAAGCATATTATTTCATAAAAATCAGCACAGCCAACTTCAGGGCAGGTATCCAGGCATACTGGGGAAACAAATTATGCCAGTAATATTTTAATTAAAAATGTTTCATTTTTTGAAAATGTCCAGGTCCAAAAAGTACCATAGTTGGAGAATCACCCTACTATAGTATGATGTTTTGTCAAAAATAAAGTAGGTATATTGAATTATCAACTAAGATGTTATTATAGTGTTTGTTCCAATATTCAAACTAATGAATCCTGTGTGAAAGGGCTAATTAATATGCAGTTCATTATGTATGTGGCACATTATCCGGCCTTTGTCTTCTCAGGGGTGAACATGCCTCCACGCATATTGCCTTTCCAAACAAAAGGTGTCTTATAAAATTTAATCAATGTATTGTTTTGTGTAAATGATTAGGCAGGATGATTTTCAAATCATTTTGAAGCAAAAATTCTAGGCAACAATGCCCATTAGTCAAACGTCTTGTGGACACATATGTAGTATGTGTTTTGTGGCCTTATTTCAGACACTTTAAGTTTTAGTTTTTTCAATAACCACGCATAAACATTATTCTCTAAAAAATACAAACATTTACATACATGCTGCTCACATATTACGGTAGCCCCGTTTGTGCTATATAGAGTGAATTTACATCTTTGCCATTAACATGTTTATAAATAACTGAAAAAAGCACAAATGTCAGTGCATGTCAGAAGATCTCAAGGACCCCAAAAACTCTTTAGACCTCAGAGGGTTAAGAAATACCTCGGCTTTGGTGGGTAAAGCGTATTCGGCGGCAGGTCAAGCTGCGTCATGTCTGCATTCTATGTCGATTTGGCAGGCATACCAGGCTGATCTGCTAAGGGACGTGAGCGAGAGTGAGGAGGTCAGTTCGGACGTAGTTCGAGAACTGCGTCGGGCTGCTGATTTATCTCTGCGTGCAGCCTTGGTGGCCGCAGAGAGGCATTTATGGCTTAATTTATCATCTATGAAAAAGAAAGAAAAAGCTTTTCTTTTGGATGCTCCTCTCTCCCCTGCGGGGTTATTCAGTGACTCAGTTAATTCTGTCATTGATACATTTCAGGAAGAAAAGAAACAGGCAGCAGCTTTTAAAAAGTTTCTAAAATTAAAAGTTCACGTCCCCAGGCCTGCTGGGCGGAGCGGCCCCGGCCGTCTACGAGCTCTTCGCATAGGGCGCAGCAGAAACAGAGTCTCGCGTCTCGCGCTCCCCCTGCTACAGTGGGACCAGACGCAGCACCCTCAGCCAAAGCCTGCGGCTGATAGAACTGATCTGAGGACAGTTATATTGGCTAAAAAGGCTTCGGCCAAGAAAAAGTCCCGACGTCATAAAAGTCAGGACACTGAGGGTGGTCCCCACCGAGGGAGAAAGGCGTTCACCTCTTTTTACGGTGCCCGTTCTGCCTCGGTGCCCTCAGGGGCGCGTTCTGCCAACCCCGCCTCTATGCCGGGGCGTAGACGTCCCAGCGAGCGCTTTCCCGAGGGTTTATAAATGGTGCTAATGAGCAACACCTGTATAGCACACCGGTCTCGCATCTCTCACGGAGGAGCGGAAGCATAAAGGGGGAGCGACGACATTAATGATCGAGAGAGGAACAGGCCTGATTTTAGTTGTTCTGGTTTTTGTATTTGTGTTTTATTTTAGCCAGCAGTCGTCCGCGAGGGGCTGCTGGCCGTTATGTTTTATTTTGGGTAAGCCAGCAGTCGTCCGCGAGGGGCTGCTGGCGGTATTTTAGTTTGTTTGTTTTATTTTAAATAAAGTTTATTTTGATTGTTCGCCGGTTCCCGCCTCCTTCTTCCCTGAACATTGCTACACTGGTGCCGAAACCCGGGAAGAGGGAGGAACGCGCTGTCAGAGAGTCCTTGCCGCTGTGGGGAATCCGCGGTGCCATCGAGCGGGTGCGCGAGTCGCCGCCGCTCGCCGTGGGCCGGAGCCTGCTGCCATCCGCCGGGCAGGGGAGGAGCAGGGAGCGGGGGACTCGCGGCCATGGACGCTCGAGGCGGTGCGCTGGAGTGAGTTGCCGGGGGGACGGCCGAGCTCGCTGCCGGCCGCCTGGGAGTTGGAGGGGCGGCTGCCGTCCGGGAGGGAGCGGGGGAGTCGCCGCCGCTCGCCGTGGGCCGGAGCCTGCTGCCGTCCACCAGCAAAGGGGAGGAGCAGGGAGCGGGGGACTCCTGCCGTCTGCCCTAGATCCCAAGGAGCCGTCGCCGTCCACCGGGCGGCGGAGGAGTGTCGAGCCATCCACCGAGGGCTACCCAGCGTCACCGCCAGGCACCGCGGAGGAGATCGCCCAGCTGGTGGAGGACCATGATGGCAGCGCGTTGTGGGAACCGGACCATGTTTTTTTTTTCTTTTTTCTCTCCCCTCTCTCGATCTGTCGCTCCTCATGCTTCCGTCTCCGTTTTCCTCGGCTTGTCGGTCCATACCCCCCAGGGATCGCCGCCGCCGGGGGGGAGTAGGCACAGGCTCGTGGGTGCCCCCCGGCCTGTGAGGGGCGATGGGGGTATGTGGCGAACAGGACGGCCGAGGGAGGTGAGAGAACGGCGCGAGGCCGGTGGTGCGATTGCTAATGAGCAACACCTGTATAGCACACCGGTCTCGCATCTCTCACGGAGGAGCGGAAGCATAAAGGGGGAGCGACGACATTAATGATCGAGAGAGGAACAGGCCTGATTTTAGTTGTTCTGGTTTTTGTATTTGTGTTTTATTTTAGCCAGCAGTCGTCCGCGAGGGGCTGCTGGCCGTTATGTTTTATTTTGGGTAAGCCAGCAGTCGTCCGCGAGGGGCTGCTGGCGGTATTTTAGTTTGTTTGTTTTATTTTAAATGATCAGGGTCACGCGACGGTGTCTTCGCGCCCTGGCTATGTGGAAAGAACCTTGGTTCCTGTCTCATGGGCCCGTGCTGGGAGCTCCCTGTCGTCGCGTAACGCTAACGATGGATGCCTCCCTCTGGGCTGGGGGGCGATCATGAGTGGTCGCCCTGCTCAGGGTCTGTGGCAGGACTATTATCTCTTGTGGCATATAAATTGTCTAGAAATGTTGGCAGTGTTTCAGACTCTGAAACACTTCCTCCCAGACCTGAGAGGTCATCATGTTCTTGTCCGGTCAGACAACACATCGGTGGTCTCCTACTTAAATCACCAGGGAGGTCTGCGTTCGCGCCTGTTATACAAGCCGGCTCGCCACGTCCTTCTATGGTCCCAGGGGAAGCTTCTTTCATTGAGGGCGATTTATAACCCAGGGTATCTAAATAAGGGGGCAGACATCCTTTCGTGGCAGGGGCCGAGGCCCGGGGAATGGAGATTCTATCCCGAGGTGATGGAGCTCCTATGGAAACATTTCGGTTGTGCCGAGGTAGACCTGTTTACATCCAGGGAGACATCACACTGTCCACTGTGGTTCTCTCTAAGCCATCCAGCCCCTCTGGGGTTGGACGCTATGATACAGGCGTGGCCGAGGTCACGCCTGTACGCATTTCCCCCGATTGCTCTGCTCCCAGGAGTTCTGGACGTTGGTTTGCGGACCTAATTTCTCTCCTCGACGGCTCTCCTCTGGAGATTCCGATCAGGAGGGACCTTGTCTCTCAGGCGAGTGGGTTGATCCTTCACCCCCGCCCAGAACTACGGAGGTTGTTTGCTTGGCCTCTGAGGGGGCCCAGCTCATAGAATCTGGTCTCTCGACTGAGGTCGTGGAGACCATCCTCCACTCCAGAGCTCCGGCCACTAGGAAATCATATGCCTTGAGGTGGAATATGTTCACCTCTTGGTGTGGTAACACCAGTTGGATCCAGTTAACTGCCCGGTGGGTGCAGTGCTGGAATTCCTTCAGGAGTGTTTCTCCACAGGGTTATCGCACTCCACACTGAAGGTGTACGTGGCGGCCTTATCTGCTACCACGTCCCTTTTAGTGGAGTCTCTCTCGGGAGACACCCACTTATAACTTGTTTCCTTCGTGGAACTTTGAGGCTGAGGCCAGCAGTTCGTATGAGGGTGCCGACCTGGGACCTTGCGGTTGTTCTAGAACAGCGTTTCCCAAACGGGGTGCCGCGGCACCCTGGGGTGCCTTCTGGCGAGAGCAGGGGTGCCGTGTAAAAACTCCATTAAACATTTTTAAATTGCTAAAATGTGTAAAAAAAATAATAATAAATGTATCATCAATCTCGCATCGTCGGAAGCGTCTAATAACAACAAATAATGCACACAAATTTATAATAAAAAATGCAACTCATAAGTTTTCCGCGTTCGTTGAATTGCGGGGGTTCCGCATGATTTCATTCTCGTGCTTCATTCCCAGCGTCCACACATAAGCTGCCTCTTTTTCCTGGCCTGTTGCGCTTACGGTCAAATACACACGAAACATTGTCACAACGTCCGTCTTGCCGCATATTCACAAACACATCGGTTATGTCCGTGCTGCTGTCAACGGTAACGCGTGCGATTAATGTTTTTCAGTTTTACGCGTTAAAAAAGATTTAAACACAATTAACGCAGCATCCGTTTTTTTCTGTCATCCTTTGGCTAGCCTTACATTATATAATCACGTTCTTATTCATGCAAATGCTTTTAAACCATGCAACCGCGAAAAGACAAAAGAGAACGCGCTGTCTGTGAATGTCCTGCTGACACAGGACGACGCGCATCGCGTGCCAGAATCGACTTCTCTTTCGTGTTTGAACGAATAATAACACACAGTTATGACAAAATGTCCGTTTTGTTGAGTATCCTCATGAGAGCAGTCTTAAATTAGTTAAAATCTTAAATTAGAGTTGTGAGAAGATGGGACGCGTGTGAGATAAACAAGTGCAGCAGTGACAACAGAATCAAAGAACAGGTAACAGAGAAAATTACTCACTGCTCTTGACTAAAGAACGCTTGTAGCTTTAATAAGGATTCATCTATATTTAATTTATTATTTATGCAGTGAAGACTGTAAAGTGTTTGATAACTTTATTCAATTTCTGTGTATTTCCTGACATCAGTAGCAGTATTGGTATCAGTGATACTGGGCTTCATTCATAAAAAAGATGCCATTAAACCATTATTTAAAATATACTGTCTTTATGTTGTTTATACATTAATTTGGAGATTAACTGTGAAATTATTACATTATAAAATATATTAAAAACAAGCTATCTTGTGCAATTATAACTAAATTATCCCAATATAAAAACACAAATAGGCCTACACTGAGTGAGCAAACATTTAGGTGAGATTTGCAATGGTAATTGAGCAATGTTTTGCTGAATTATGAATGAAAGCCTTAATTAAATATGTCATCATGTAATGTCATCTCTGCAGAAGAAATTAATGATTTCCTAGACTTTAAATGGATGGACAAAAAAATTGATAATATTAAAAAATATCTATATGACAGTAGGCCTATATACGGCAGTTATTCCCTGTGGTATTGAAAATCAATACATTTCAAGGTATAGTATCAAAGTAGTATCGTGACAACACTAGTGTAGGGTGCCACAATTTTTTTTAAATTTTCAAAGGGTGCCTCGACTGAAAAAAGTTTGGGAAACACTGTTCTAGAAGGTCCCTCTCTAGCACCGGTCGAGCCCATTGAAGAAGTTTCTGAGAAGTCATTACTCTAAAAACTATCTTTCTTCTTGCTATCTCTTCTTTAAAAAGAATAGGAGATTTTCAAGCTCTATTGGTCTCTCCCTCGTGCTTGGAATTCTCGCCCGGCATGGTAGACGCTTTTCTCCATCCTAGACCGGGCTATGTTCCCAAGGTCCCAACTAATACTGTTAGGCCTATTGTACTGCAAGCCTTCTGTCCTCCTCCTTTGATGTCGGACCAAGAGAAACTAAATCTGCTTTGCCCAGTTAGGGCTCTAGATCCTTACGTCCACAGAGCTGCCCAGTGGAGAAAATGTGAACAACTGTTCGTTTGTTTTGGACCCCCTAGGAAGGGCTGTCCTGCATATAAGCAGAGGTTGAGCAAGTGGGTGGTCGAGGCCAACTCACTTGCCTACGAGTCTGCCGGTCAGCCTTCTCCTTTGGCTGTCCGGGCTCATTCAACCAGGAGTATGGCTGCCTCTAAGGCTATTTTGTCAGGAGTATCAATTCAGGACGTTTGCGATGCGGCAGGCTGGTCCTCACTGCACACATTCGTAAGTTTTACCATCTTGACTTCAGCTCCACTCCAGGGGCGCAGGTGCTTTCGTCCGGATGTGCGTCTTGACTACACACGACGGACACTTGCTCGTATGGCGACGTTGGTATTAGCGTTCCCACAGTGTTTTCACGCAGCTCGAGTTCCCTGAAAGGGAACGTGTCTGGTTACGCATGTATCCCTAGTTCCCTGAAGGGAACGAGACGCTGCGTGTCTGTGCCATACTCCCAGCATGCCCGTGAGCACTTGCTTTAGTCTTATCAGAAGCTGATGCGCTTGTGTTTTGGGGTGCTTACATAGTTTCCTGGTCGATGACGTCACCCGCCTGTGACGTTCAGTCTCGCCATTGGACTGATTTTATACGTGCTCCATGACGCACTCACGTAGGGGCGTTCCCACAGCGTTTTCACGCAGCGTCTCGTTCCCTTCAGGGAACTAGGGTTACATTCGTAACCAGAGACGTTCACCCAAAAATGCTGTGATCATTCACTCGACCTCATGTCTTTCCATACCTTCTGTGGAACACAAAAGCAGATGCTTAACTGAAAATTGCAGTAAAAGAAGTCGTTATGACTTTGTGCACTATATTCAAAGACTTCTGAAGTCCAACAATAATTGTATGTAAGGAACATACTGAAACCTAAGACTACATTTTTATTTTTCACTGAAAATCATGCTTGACAGTCATGGACATCATTTATTTCCATTGTATAGAAAAGAGCAGTTTGGACATTCTGCTTAGAGGTGGGCGATATATCGTTTAGACGATAATATCCAAATTGTTGTCTGGACGATATGCAAAATTGGGATATCGAATATTTCAGAATTTGTACAATCCGACCCCCCAAACATGAAAAGAGCTGAAGGAAGTTAAAGAGAAAACAAATAACGCACACTATAACCTTCTAAACAATTATATGTAGCGATTTTAATACTGTAGGGGTTTGTTTGACTGTATTTTATTTTTTGTACAAAATCACGATCGTTCCTCAATTGCACGAGAGTAAGCTGCTAAAGTTACTAATTTGCAATATACAACTACGAAGTTCTTACCTGTGAGTTATGAAGTTTAGGTTGAAGCAACAATCCAAAATCGTAAAAAGAAGGCAAAATATGCGTTGTTTGTGGAAAAATGATCTTAAGTTAAAACGTTTTTCTTAAATGTCTGTGGCGTCCTCGAGTGGCGAGCTTCGTGATTGCATCATTAGAAAATTGTGTTGTATGAGTCCAAAAGATGGAATACATTTTCCCAAGAGATCGGTTCCGTACGCATTACAAACCGAACCATTCCGGTGGTTGGACCATTTTTCCTGCCGACCAAAATCCGCGCTGGAGCGAACACCACAATGTTGCGCAACATCAACTGGCAAATGTAATGAAAGCGGAACGAAACTCATTATTTTGTGCTTTACGGACCATTTATCATTTCGGACAAATATCAGTGCAGCGCGATCCGATCTTGAAGCAACACCGTTACTACATAAGAGATCCAGTAAACAAAGCATTTGTATTCACCACTTAAGTAATAACATCGCTACGAGATCTAGTGAGAAGCATTACAATTTCTCCATTATTAACTGATCAAACAGCGATGATGTGGAAACCAGGAGAAACATTGTTCCATGAATGAACTAGTTATAGGTTTTAAGTCCACAGATCATTCACCAGGGATTTAATGTAGTAACACTAACTTGTAAACATGGAAGTTTGGCAGAAATATTAAAATGCTTTCAAGTACGTCACACATCTTTTTCCAGCACTTCAAAACTCAAATGTTATATGTTATTTAAATTTTATTTTTAATGTGATGACAAAAACATTATTTGTTCATCCTTCAAAGATTACCCCCATTTATAAAACTAAAAGTTTCAAGATGTAGGAAAACTCACAATTATTTAAAAATATTTTTTCTATTAATAAATAGGAAATTTCTATGGCATTTCTTTATTTTTTGCTGTATCGAAAACGTACCGAACCGTGACACCACTTTATCGTATCAAAACAAAACGTGAATTTTGTGAACCGTTACACCCCTATTAAAAATATAAAAGAACAATAAAGACTTTGAATAATAAATGACTATTGAATAATATTTTATTATTTTAAAAAGTTTAGGAGTCTTTAAATCAATAATGTCTCATATCTTTATGTACTAGTAATTCTATACAATAATAGGTCAAATGCAGCAAGTCAAAAGACCAACTGGACCTTCTTTACCAGTTTGCACACATTTCTTTGAAGGATTGCAAAAATATCGTCTGAATATCGATATCGAGATATTGAAAAAAAATATCGAGATATTCATTTTTGTCAATATCTCCCACCCCTAATTCTGCTAAATTTCTCCTTTTGTGTTCAACTGAAAACAAGTCATATAGTGAAGTGACATGAAGGTGGGTAAATGTATTTAATTTAATTATATCATTTATTTTATTTTATTCTATTGTAAGTGCATTATTATAACTGAGATTTTTGCCTTTGCTAAGTCAAAAACTACTTTCAGTTAAGTCCAAAGAACGTTTCTTTGGACTTCTGCAGTTCAATGAACCAGCAGTTCAATGAACCAGTATTGAACCTTGAACATTCCTATAAACGTCATGCTCAAATTGTAAAAAAGCTGCAGGATGCTGTACTGCACCACACAGTACTGTGGGTCATAAAGAGTGTTTCACCTGGACAAATCAGTTGAACAGAGAACGGCTAGAGGTTAAGTCTTCGATAAAGCCTGTCTAATGCCATTTTCATCGGTTATATGACGACCGTACCATTCAAAGGGTTTCTTTTTAAATGCCTTGAAAATGAATAGCATCCTTTCTACAAGCTTTGCTAGAATTTATGGAGCTGTCTGTGGTGCTGAAATCACACTTTATCCGCTATATTGATGCATTTTCATCAACACACAGATGTTTGAATGTGAATAGACACAAAATGACCTAGACCACATTTATGCTGATTTTACACCAGCAAACTGTAACCCTTTTCTGTGACAGGGTGGCAATTTTCCATCCTTAAGGATTTCTACATTAAGTTGAAACCAAGTTATACTTGAGTAAATAAAATGCCTAAAATCGCTTCAAAGCTAAACTAATTATTGACCACCTAGAACACTGTAGCCATTGCATAACAACATGATAAAAACACTAAGAAAATTATAGCAACGCTTTATTTAAAACACCCTAGAATCATGACAGTGAGTTTTGCATATGCAAACAACCACCATCTTTGCCTCATAAAAATAATACTCTACTAATAATTTCAACATAATCACCCCAAAAAGGTGAAATGCAGATATAATTACTAACAGGTATTACTAACTCCAGCCAGATGTTCACCAACAGCCAGATCACACTGACAAAAGCTTATCTATCGGTGTACAGTGACAGGTTAGATTCAGAGTAATACAACAGCCTTTTTTTTTGCAAATGAAGCAAGCATTCTATGGTCAATACAGATAACTGATTCAATAAAGGCAAGCAATTCACAAACACAACTATTCAGTTTGAAGGGCCCCATTGACTTTCATAGTAAGGAAAAAAATATTATGGAAGTCAATGGTGCCCCACAACTGTTTGGACATTCTTCAAAATATTTTCTTTTGTGTTCTGCAGAAAACATAACCTAATACAGGTTTGGAACAACTTGAGGGCATTTTAGCACTTCTGGTTCTGTTGTCCTGAAGTCAATGGGATTTTTGAATGGGTTTTTGGTTAAATACCTGAAACTGGACATTAAATGTCATCAGCCGGACAGGTGAACTCATCTAATCACTAGTTCGCTTTTACAGCCTCGTTGTGTTTTTGCAAAGAACTCTAATTCAGACTTTCAGATAAAAAAAAAAAAATGTTTGAATAAAGAGTCGTCAGAATCTTAATGGTGGTGACTTTAAGTCATGTGACTGCGGTGTAGCTTTTTTACTTCTGGCGATTCTATTTAGACTTAAAAATACAGAAACGTTGTGTTCATTTGTGAAGATTATCATTATGAACAAAAAGTCTAAGAATCATAATCTTTTGTTGGTCACAGAGCTTATTTTCTACAATTATCCTAAAGCAAATGGAAAAAAATCCTTTTTGGATCTAGTGTAATGGTAACGTCTGTGTTTGGCCACTTGGCCTACAAAAATTTGTCATTACTGCAGCAATAGCTATTTGGCTATAGTAAATCTACGAAACTGCTGTTTAATGATTGTGATGCAATGAATTACATTTAAACTTTTTTTATAAAAGGACATTAAAGTAAGGAGTACAGGTGATCTCAGAATATGTTGTTCATTTCACTATAATGGCAAAGGTTTGTGCTGTTTTTGTACTATTGCAGTGCAGTAAATCTTGCTTTGAAAGCCTCCAGAACTATTGGTCCTTGTCAAATCAGTCCCCATTCGCAGCCTAACCATTATGTTAATCATGTTATATTTGGTTGAAAAGGGGTGTCTGAGCTTATCACATCTCCAGTGAATGCTTATGATGAGCTCAGACACTCCTCTTCAACCAAATTTAAAATGGTTAGCTTGCACACATAAAAATCACTGTTAAAGCTGCTTTGAATTTAAAAAAAATCTGTATGGTAAAAAGTTCTACATAAATAAAGGTGACTTTACCATCATATATTCTGCTATAAACAGCATAAAATAATTAGAGCACCATTTACTTGCCTCAAAAAAGTCTGGTATTGTTATTATTATTATTTATTGCTACACTCCAATATGTGAATTATTCCATCAGAAAATTAACACTTTTAGCGTTGTCAGACAATGGAGCTGCGCACTTGTTGATATTTGTGTTTTGAAAAAGTTTTTGATTGATGTTTTGATTTCCTAGATTAAAAATTGTCTTTTTATTTGGGCTAGTAAAATTAATTTCGGGCTACTGAAGGGCTACCAGCGATTTTGAAATTTTGCGAGCCGTGGTCTTCTCCTCAGTATTCTTGTCACTTAATAAACTTGAGCCACTGTAGTCACTTGGACTATTTTAACAATGTCTTTACTAACTTTTCGGGGTCGGCAGATGCAATTACAAAGTAGCCTATGAATGAGTGAGACAGCTCTCAGATTTCATCAAAAATATCTTAATTTGTGTTCCGAAAATGAACGAAAAATCTTACGGGGTTGCAACAACATGAGGGTGAGTAATTACTGACAGAATTTTCAGTTTTGGGTGAACTAACCCTTTAAGCCCAGTTTATATTTCTGCATCGGACCTATGGCTTATCCTTCTATGCTGTGGAATACGCATCTACTTCTGCGTTGTTGCCCACATTGATGTGCAATTACACATGCGGAGGGAGCATGTGAAACCCGGGGGAGGGGCTCTGGTAGACCAATCACAGCGCTTGTGATTGAATTGACCGCATAGATTGTGATTGACAGCATAGACTTGATGCGGTTACATTTTGTGCATTGCAGAGGCTACGCGTGCTACACACGGCCTACGACATAGCTACGGCGTGAGTTCGACGCAGAACTATAAACTGGGCTTTAAGAATATGAATAAGTTGGTGTGTTTCAAAACAATGACAAAATTCGCATTTAGGAGATATAAGCATTCAAAACTTATAGTCTCTCACTTCTGGATTTTGGATTTTCTGACCAATCAAATGCTCTCTAGAATCTAAAGCGTCCCACAATTCCCGCCCCCTATGCTATAAATACCACCTGGCCAAAGCGACCATTGACACGTCACGAAACAATATGGGTTGGAGATATTCGGTTGCTCAAACGCTCGAGTTTATTCCATTTTCCGTTGGTTAAGAATGAAATGACTAGAATTTATTCACACCTCTACTATTTAATCTAACGTATCATCAGTGCTCAGATTCACCTCCTTTGTGCTGTCAAGTACGAATTGCAGTCTATAAGGTAAACTAAACGATTTTGGCTATTTAAAAGGGAGAGGAGCCACCTTAGCTTCCTGTTTCAGTGGAAATTACGTCAACGTATCATACAAAGCTGCGCGTTACAAGGCACTTCACTGGGCCTTTAGACATGGCTGATGAAGAGTAATATTCTTTAGTCACCAGATCTCTTTAAACACTCCTCTACATCACGGTCAGTCAATTGACCAATAGAAGTCCTCATGATATTGCAAATATTCCAGCAATTGTGATGGTTTGTCACCTGCTGAAAAAAGAGGAACTGTGCTACAATGCAAAAAATGTTATGTAAAGAAAACCTAAATGCAACATTACATCTAATTTAACTGACTAAATCAACCGGACCACATTAACCACACCAACAAATTATTATCAATAGTCATATGAAAATCCGTTTGCAGTTTTATTTCCTGTGAAATTTTCCAATTGATACGAGTTGATGGAAGAGTAGATCAACAAGTCAAGGGTCTAAAGTCTCTACTGTGCCAAATTTCACATTTTAGTGTGTAATTAACAAAAACACCAAAGAGCTAAGTTCATATGAATATCTTCCTGCAGTCCCGTGTCGATATGTTATTGCTATCAGTCTTTATACTTTATACTCCTGACCTACACTGTCCACTGTCCAAAATGCAGCTGTCTCATGTATCTATGCAACCAAAATAATCATGCAGTACACACACTCAAACACTTTCTCAAAGGTTATGTGATATAACCTATAACGGGCATATCTAATCCTCTGTGAAACAGGATATGTCACTCCTCGTAGAACAACCCTGTGTGTGATCGCTGCTGCCACAGTCACACACACTTATTTTCTGGTTCCTGGCACCTAATAACACCTCGCTCTCTTTCAAGCACTTGCGTACACGAGGTTCACACAGCGTCAATAATGACTCTTATGATATGTCATTTAACAGCTCAACATTTATAAATATGAACTAACTAATTCTCTGAATTTTAGATCATGCAATGCAATGGCTGTGTAAAAATTGAAACATTGGTTTAAAACTATTTGAAGGGATAGTTCACCCTAAAATGAAGATTTTGTCATCATTTACACACCCTCAAGTTGTTCCAAATCTGTATGAGTTTCTATCTTCTGTTGAACACAAAAGTAGTATTTTTTTTTTCCTACAATGGAAGTCGAGGGTGAGAAAATTATGACAGAATGTAAATGTTTGGGTGAACGATCCTTTTATTAAAAACTATTTTCACAGCATGACATTTCAGGTACTTTACAGGGTGTCAGTGAGGTAAATTCCAGAGTATTCCAGAATCATGAAAATGTTGGGCCGACTGCTCTGAAATAAACATTTTCAAGAATATGTGACCCGTCACAGAAACCAGGGACACAAGTCGGCAGCACAACTTTCGAGCAAAATGAGAAAGAAGAGTTTTTTTTCAAAATTGGTGATTTTCAATTTTTTGGAGAATCTGTTAATTGAAATCACGAAGAAGCCTCTCCATGTTTGAGATAGCAGTATTGGTATATTTAAAAGCTTACATTTTGAGGTTGAAATCGGCTTGTTTTCGGAGATTCTAGCATGCAGTAGGGGCGTGGCGTGTCATTGTCTGTGTGTATTTCCATACTGAATAACCCGGCGCTTTTGCCCCCGCCCTCCAAGTCAACCACATGGCTACTTATTATGCTGTGCTCTGGCCAGCTCTCTCTGATATCAAAATTCAATGAAGATGGATGCCGCAAAGATTGTCGCAGACGAGATGAACCGTCTGGCAGTTACACCGAAAATGTTTTCGCCGCACTTCGTGGGCTCGGGAAACTGAACCGGAGGTATGGGCGCAGCGCGCTCGCCCTCAGTGCTTCAATACGGCGGCTCGGCTCGCTGACAGCGGTGGCTGGCTGTTTCATATGTGACGGAGAATCGAAATAGAGGATGCAGTTAAGACCTTTGCTGCTGCGATGAAGGCCTGCCGTGCGTGTTTCTGAAATGTAAGTTAAGCTTCATTTGCTCTTTAGTCGTTATTTAAGATGCTGAACCTGCTGATGATATAATGTGCTTGCGGACATTTCATTTGTGTGTGTATACGCACATAAGAAAGTGGTGTAAAGAGATTTGCAACAGTAATTTGAGGAGGTGAAATGTGATTATTTGGAAAATTGCAGAAATGACTGCTTAAAGAAAAATGCCAGCAGGCATTTGCCTCCTACATAAACTTTAATATTGTTGACATTTTGGGCACACGAGCGTTGCGTACTATTTGCGCTATAGATATGTAGGCCTATGGCTTATTGGTCTTTGTTTGTTGTTGTTGGTTTTGCGTTATATGTATATGGCATATTGGTCTTTGTGTGTTGTTGCTGGTTTTGCGTTATACTGTATGTATATGGCATATTGGCCTTTGTGTGTTGTTGCTGGTTTTGCGTTATATGCAGGCTATATGGCATATTGGTCTTTGTGTGTTGTTGCTGGTTTTGCGTTATATGTATATGGCATATTGGTCTTTATGTGTTGTTGCTGGTTTCGCGTTATATGCAGGCTATATGGCATTATTGGTCTTTGTGTGTTGTTGCTGGTACGTTGCAAATAGAGGGGCAGCACAATTGTTTTTCGCCTAGTGCGGCAGAAGTGCACTCATTCGAAGTGTAAAAAAAGCTGTAAAGCACATGGAGGAGCTTTACAGGGGGTATGGCTTATCTAAATGAGATGTAAATGAGCCCTATTGTCACCCCCAGCAGCAGAGACAGGTGAGAACTGCACAATCTTTAGCTCGTTTTCTCCTCTTTGAGCTTTTTTAAGTGCCTACTTTAAAATGGCCACAACTTCTCCAAATATTATCAGATTTCCACATGTTACACATCGTTGGAAAGCTTGGATATTACACTCTCAGAATCTATGAATAACTCAAAATGCCCCAGAACCGACTTGTGTCCCTAGTTTCCGTGACTGGTCACATATGTTCTTGCACATTTTTGGGGTTAACGTTTTTTACACAGTACATAAACCATGTTTTTTTTTTGGCTGGCCTATTAGGGTTAAATTAACAAACACTAAAATATTATAAAGTCATAAATATTAATGTACAATAACTGTGGTTACAATTGTGTATAAAAAACAACATTTCAAATGCAAGAAAAGCACTGAAAGCAAATGAAACAGACAGTAAAGACTAAATGAGGAGACTGACCTTATATGAAATCGGATCACTGGATTTTCTTCAAGTTCTCCTCTGGTGTCATTGGATTATCATGGTTCAGTCATTTGTAGTGGTTTCTCTCTCCTGTACACGGCCATTTCTGCTTGAATACATCAAACTTCAGGGATAAAATTGACAAGGCTTCATCGTTGTGAGTTCAGCGGCAAAACACATTAAAGTAGTCCGTTTCCTTGGAGTGCTTCTTAGATTTCATACACCAATTAGTTTTAAAATTGAGTGAAAAAATATTAATATAAATAAATAAAGATACTGATAGCCACAAACTTCACAAAAACTGTGTTTTAGTCTAACAATAAAAGTGGTATTGATCAAGACCCTAAAGTCCAAACAATTATTTTACAGAAAATTATTTACAAGCATTTTATATATATATATATATAATATGCTTTAAAAGAAGAAACCCTATTTTTGGCTTTTCACATAAGTTGGAGACATTGGGGAACTAAATACAATAAAACGAGTAAAATAGTTAAGGCCTGTGATGTTTGAATTTCAAAGCATCCCATCAAAGCAAGCTCTTATTTTACTTACTTAATTCATTATTATTTTGTTTTCTGCTCTGAATAAGAAATCGGAAAAGTTACGCTTAAAAGCTGTTGGTGCCCAAGAGATCAACAGATTAAAATGTACTTTAAAAAATAACTGCAACTTTCCAGGATTTTAGCAGTCCGATGATCCTTGGATTGCACAGATTTTGGGTGCATTAAGCATGGATGGACTAGAGGGTTGTCTTTCTCAGGAGCATTTAATATTCAATTTATCACGTTAGTCTTCTCAAACATGTTTGATTCCTCACTGTATTCTTAATCTCTTGAATTTGAAGATTTCTTCAACACATGACACAACACAACACAACAACGCTGCTCCTGGTCAGTATCCCTGAGATTAAAATAGCTGAAGTTGGAAACAATGACGGGCACTGTTAGTGCAATGGGGTGGTGAGGGACAAATTAGAGGTCCGTTTCTCTAGCGTCCAAACAAAATGTATAAAGGGAACGTTTAATATCCATTCTGCTGTTAGCTTTCATGTTAGTCTTTTCAACAGGCATTGTTTCTTCATTGTGTTCTGTATCTCTGGAGTTAGAGGTTGATGATTTCCTCAGCCCATGAATTTCATCACATGGGTTTGAAGAGCCACCATTATTTGGCTCGTCTCTGAGAGATGCCTGGTCTTGGTCAGTTTCTCTGTGGTAGAAATAGTTGAAGTTAGACACGATGACGGGAACCGGTAGTGCAATGGTCAACACCCCTGCAATGGCACAGAGAGAGCCCACAATTTTGCCCCCCACTGTCACCGGTCTCATGTCACCATACCCAACTGTTGTCATGGTCACCACCGCCCACCAGAAGGCATCTGGGATGCTGGAGAAGTGAGACTCAGGTTCATCTGCCTCAGCAAAGAATACAGCACTGGAGAACAATATGACACCAATGAAAAGAAAGAAGATCAAGAGGCCCAGCTCTCGCATGCTGGCTTTCAGAGTCTGACCCAAGATCTGAAGCCCCTTGGAGTGTCTAGAGAGCTTAAATATGCGAAACACCCGAACCAAACGAATTACCCTTAGTATGGCCAGAGACATGGCCTGCTGACCATTATTGTGCTCCTGGCCCTGCTGCTCCGCCAGCTCTGTGCCCAGTGTGATGAAGTAAGGCATGATGGACATGATGTCAATGATGTTCATGATGGTTTTGGAGAATTCTGACTTACTGGGACAAGCAAAGAAGCGCACGAAGAGCTCAAAGGTGAACCAAATCACGCAGGTGGTTTCAATGATGAAGAACGGGTCGGTGAAGGTGAGCGACGGGCGCTCTTGAGTACCATTGATCGCGCGACTGGTCACTGGAAGCTCTCGTTCGTCGCGAAACTCGGGTAAAGTTTCCAGACAGAAAGTTATGATGGAAATGGTGATGACAAGGACGGAGACGATAGCGATGCCTCGCGCAGGACTGGAGCTTTCAGGGTACTCAAAAATGAGCCATACCTGTTTCTGAAACTCATTCTGTGGCAACGGTTTCTCTTCTTCTTTGATAAAGCCCTCGTCCTCGCGGAAACGGTCCATCGCTTCTTCTCCCAGCTGATAAAAGCGGATTTCGTCAGCAAACACGTCAATCGACACGTTAACGGGTCGCCGGATTTTTCCGCCGGACTGATAGAAATAAAGAATTCCGTCAAAACTCGGTCTGTTACGATCAAAGAAATACTCGTTCCTGAGGGGGTCGAAATACTTTATTCTCTTGTCAGGATCTCCCAGTAAAGTATCGGGAAACTGGTTCAGAGTGCCCAACTGGGTCTCGAACCTCAGCCCGGCGATATTAATAAGAACTCGTTCGTTGTTCTCATGGTCCGTATCCATATCCAGAATGTCCTCATCAAACAAATGGGGACTGTAATACTCCACCGTATTCTCAGTGGAGCCCATCATTGTGTTGTTCATGTCGTTCATTTTCCATGAGCTCTGTTGTGGACTTCTGGAGTATATTTCTTTGTTGTGGACCAAGCGTGGATGATCCAGTGAGTTTTGGTTCTGGTAGGTTTCTCCATCACTGCCTCCATCTCCACGCTTATCAAAACTCACCAAAGCAATCTCCATTTCCAAGCCATTAGATATTCATTAATAAAAGACCTGTAGAATTAATAACAAAAAGCCACTCATAAATCCACACTCGTTTTCTTTGCCGTTAGATTCTGCTTCGGATAAAGATGTGCATCATAATCCAAACATCCTCCCGTCACTCTAGTATACATGTGTGTGCTGTGCTCTGAGCGTAAGTACTAGAGTGATTCACAGGACTCGGTTCTTTTGAACGGATTCTTTTGAATGAATCGATTCGCAAAGCGTTGGTATATTGTGAGGTCTTTCTTTGAGGTGGATGGATATGGAAATAAATTCGCAGTGATAAACAAACTAAGTGTTGATTTTATTAATAAGAAGCAGCCACATAACGCGCGGGGACCAGAACAGTAGACTGGTCACACTAAATGATGAAGCGAATCGTTTCGCTGAAATGTGTAGGGAGAGAGATTCCCTCCGTTCAACCGTCTAGCTATTTGTTTTTTAAATATCAAACATACTATAAAATAAAATTTTAATAGCCTATTTTAGACTGAAGGTTTGAGTTTTTAATTGTTCATCTCTAACCCATGTAGCTAGCCTTTTACTTTTTTTGTTGTTGTTGTAAGTTTAAGTTAAGATTTAAGTTTTTAATGTAAGCCTTAAGGTTATCTATAGTGTACTCCAAAACAATGACAAATTTCGCATTTAGAAGATATAAGCATTCAAAACTTATAGTCTCTCACTTCTGCCAATATATATCAATGATTTTGATGACATCACTCTGCACTTAAGCTTCTCATCAGATTTTCTGGTCAATCAAATGCTCTCTAAAATCTAAAGAGCCCCTCCCCCTAAATTATAAATAGATGCTGAAGCTGCTGCTGAAAGGTCACTTTTTCACACATTTAATATTTTCTATATGGTGAATTGCACATAATGCCCTATATAGGGAACTATTCAGACAGTGTAAATATGCTTTCCATTGGGATGAATGAAGTCTGGTTTCACACGAACCGGCACACCACGCACACAGACTGCTCTGGCACAATAGCACAGAGCGGATCTTATGCGCGAGTTGGCGCAGACCTAAAAACATATATCGAACCCATTTGAATTCTGCACAGAATGCTATATTTTAAAGAGACGGTAGAGATTAGGAGGAAACTCTGGCTTTGCCGAGCTCAACGGCTCTGGTCAAGCTGTGATATAAACTAAACGCTATTGGCTATTTTAAAAAGGGGGAGGAGCTGTTCAATTTGTCCCACCCTGTCTTCCTGTTTCAGTAGAAATTACGTCACATTAAATAATGCTGTGTGTTTCAAGTCACCTCAGAGGGCTTTAACCCCAAGCAGCACTGTTAATAAAAGGGTAACTAAAGTTAAAGCATTAATAAAAGATAAATATTAATATTGTCTTTGTTGTAGATTCTTTCATCATGCTCACTAAGCTTTTTATTTAGATGTTTATATGTATGCACTATACAAGACACAGGTTATTATCTATAGACAATGGTGTATGAAATATATGAAAGCCTGCCAACTGCCATTTTCGGACTCTACTCGTGTGATTTATTTTCTGGCATCTGTGCTAAATTAGCATACATTCACACATGAGTTGACATTATTTTGACTTGCCCCAATTTGCATCATCATGGTAAATTCACGAATGTGTGTGTCTCATTTTCTGATGTTATTTTGAGCATATTCAACTAACCGAGCACAGAGGAATTCACATGGATGATTCCTGTATGTACATAAATTAAGAATTGCAAATGATGCATCACAATGCTCAATTTTACTTCAGAAATCTCACAGGACCAGAGGTTTTCTTCTTCAAATATTGTGTAATATCAACTTGCACACATTTTAGGCCTTGCATGAACACAAATGTCAAAGCTTTTGATTGGAAGCCTGATTTAAAATTTGATTTTCAAAATCTGGAATATTTTCTCCCACTGGGATAAAACTATGGCAACAGCAATTCTGAGTAAGACACGTGAAGCCAACTTCATGACTCAGGTCATTAAGGTACCAAAATAGAATATGACTAAAAAATCTTTTTGACCAAATCTGCATGCACCATCAACCAACAATGTCCTAAATAAAAAGGTTAAAATTATCAGGGACCTTTAACATTTGTTTTTCATTAAGGGTGGTAAAGTAACACCACATAGAGTGTTTGACATCAAACCCTACTTAAATAATAAAACATTAAAATATTTTTAGCATTGAAGAGGTTCATTCGAGTCATTGTCAGTGTGATTTTTTTATTATGTTCTAAATTAAATTTAATTTACCTTAATTTACCTGAAAGCCCGATTTACCTTAATTCGATTTACCAATACATATCATTACAAATACCTTGCACGTACTGTATCTTGACCTGCCTTCATGGATTAATACAGTTTTATTTATACTTTTCCTGTAGCATCCTGGCTATAAAGTATATACATTCCTATGCTGTGATTCAATGCATTTAGGTACAACGTTTTACTCAGATGTTACTTTAAAACTCAGAAAATCCAGAGTACACAATTTCTCAGTCACGCTGAGTGAGGCATGTCCCTTATATCATTAGATTTTTTTTTAGCTGGGAAACTGTGATATCTTACTGAAGTGCTTTATCCCTCAAACACTGCCTCATTTGCCCTCTCCATATGCTGAACAATCTGCCTGTGTGGAAATAAAACACTGAAAAACTGCTGCCATTGAAGACAAGTAGGGAAATGATAAATGTTATAAAAAGGAATGAGTGGGTTAAGTGTAAGAGGAAAGGAGAGAGATTATGTGTTGAAGGTGTCAAGCAGGTAACGGTGGAGTATTAACACTGAATGAGGTGGCTGAAGACCTGCTGCTGCTTCTCTTATCATGGCATTTGCACTTTTTCTCATTCACTCCATTCTGTGGTAAAATATGGCTCACATGACCTCAGTCTTTATTCATGCTTCAAGATAATCTCCAGAGCTATATAAAGCAGTTTAAAATAGAACTGCATTCCCCTGTTTCTGTGTGTCTGTAGTTTGTTGAACCTATCACTTGTTAAACCAGGGCCCGTATTCATAAAGAATCTTAATGCAAAGAGTAGCTCCTAGTGACAAAATTCTAAGAAAATTCTTAGAAATGTGGGCGTTTACTCTTAAAATTAAAGAAAAGATCCTAGTAAAGAAAAAAGTATTTCAGAAAGCATCTTAACCCTTAAAAGAGGTCTTAAGGTCAAAATTGTTAGGAGTACGGACGAGGACTTTTAAGAGGCTTAAGAGTTTTTTTAGCAGAGTAGAAAATGGCAGAAAGACGAAGAGGGAGAAGACAATAGATGACAGTGAGTTAAAACCAACATTCAAACCACCACTTAAATAGACAGTGGAACAATTTTTATCATTCTAATCCAATCAAATACCTTATAGGAAATTAACAGTATGGTAAATAAAAAAAGGATTTATATACACAAATATAATGTGTGTGTGTGTGTGTGTGTGTGTGTGTGTGTGTGTGTGTGTGTGTGTGTGTGTGTGTGTGTGTGTGTGTGTGTGTGTGTGTGTGTGTGTGTGTGTGTGTGTGTGTGTGTGTGTGTGTGTGTGTGTGTGTGTGTGTGTGTGTGTGTGTGTGTGTGTGTGTGTGTGTGTGTGTGTGTGTGTGTGTGTGTGTGTGTGTGTGTGTGTGTGTGTGTGTGTGTGTGTGTGTGTGTGTCTGTTACAGTGATTGTTTAACCCTTGTTAAAGTTTAGGCCTTGTCTTTTTGGATATATATCTTTTTATATAAAAAAAATAGCATACAACCCATATATTTTAAATGTATTGTTTGCTTTAAATTACATTGAGATTTGTATGTTTGGTAATTGAACCTGAATGAATTTTAAATGAATGTGCTATATTTCAGATCATATATTTGTTTTCCTTAAAATTTGAACTAACACTAACTTTATTCTCATCTGAATGATAGATTATTTATTTATGTATAAAATAAAAACACATTTGATTTTTCTTTTTTAATCAATGTAGAATGTGTAACTGAAAAAATAAACAGATTAGGGCTCTGTTCGAGGACAAGAAATGAAAACTAATGCAATATGATGAATGTCCAAAAGATTTTTTTGCTTTTAAACTATGTGTGTGTGTGTGTGTGTGTGTGTGTGTGTGTGTGTGTGTGTGTGTGTGTGTGTGTGTGTGTGTGTGTGTGTGTGTGTGTGTGTGTGTGTGTGTGTGTGTGTGTGTGTGTGTGTGTGTGTGTGTGTGTGTAAGAGATTTTGGTTGGGTGACAGTTGTAGTTTAGCAGTACAGTTTGACAAAAGCACAATGTTGTGTTTTATTGCGATTGTACACAAATATAAGTAAACACTTTGCAGTTTGAATAATGTCCTGTATGAACAAAAGGACGGAGTATGTTTTTATGTCTACATTGTTCAATCACGCCTCACACACACACAAACTATTTTTCTAATCAGATCAGGCAAATATTCTGTCTTGGCACACTTCATATAACTTTCAAACTTGTGTACTTATTTCATGTGTCCATTAAGTCCATGAGACCGTAGGGTGTCTCATTTTTCATTTTAGGTTTCAGAAGGTTGCTCACGCATACTTTGTGGTTGATATGTGCCCTCAATGCACACTTTTGCAGAGCCCACAACAATGCAAGCTCTATAGCACACATCTTCTCAAAGGTCAAAGCGGGGTTACGTTATTGCCCGTCATGCACAGTAACCCCAAAGGCACCGGGGTGGCGGTGCCACCGGCTTGTTTATATATATGTATATATATATATATATATAAATATAGCTGCGAGCAGCGATGAAGAGCCAAAGCCGGCGGCACCGCCACTAGGCAGTGGGGTTACCTAAAGGCACCGGGGTTGCGGTGCCACCGGCTTGGGCCCGTAATCGCTGCTCGCAGCTATATATTTTTTTGTCTTCCCTTGCCATGTAACAGTTCGAAATAGATCCAAATGCGAAAGCTGGTCAATGATTTATTGAAAAGAAAGAAGATAAATGCAACAAAGGCTGTCTGCCGATCACAGGTCGTCTTGATGAATGCAGAACAGGAAAACGATCTCCAGACAGAAACCAGGCAGGATGATGGATGCAGGTAACCGGTCAGGGAGAGCTCACAGGAATAGTCAAGCGCAGAGTCCACCAGGCAGTTACCGCAGCACAGAGAATCAGACTTGACACAAGATAGCCGGAGCAGTAACTCATCTGACATTATGCCTACACACAGGACAGGAAACAGTAGCAATACTCAAGCGTCAGTAACAGACATGAACGAACAAACAATAAACCGACAAGAGGGGAAGAGAACATGAGGTCTAAATAGCCAGAAAATCAGGGCAAAGGGAAACAGGTGTGAGAAGAGCTGGACTGAACGCTGATTGAGAATGGGTTCAGCTGTGCGAGAGCACACGTGAAAGAGAGAGAGCGAAAAAAGCAGAGGAATAAGACTAATCTCCTGACATGCCATCTCTAAATAATTTACAATTTATAACAAATCTAAAAGTCTAAAAGCGCAACGCTTAACTTGTCACAAACCTGGTTTAGTTAAACGGTCAGAGTCATCTGTATGACTGATAAAAACAATTGTATTTACTGCATTCTCGTTTTCTGCAATATTTTAGCAAACGTATCTATTTTGCTGCTCACCGTGTTGCTGCTTCTGTTGTTAAAATAACTGTATCATCTGCAGCTCTTCTTCTCAGGAGGGAGAAGCAACGCGCACTAAACGTAAAGTGCTTGAATAAAGCGCGTTTGGCTGTAGATAAAAATATTAGAGGATGTAGGGCCGAAAGATCATTACCATAAACGACCCTGAGAGCTTGTGGCGTGTACCGCACCATTGTTTTGATGCGCTGCTCACTTTGAATCTGTAGAAATGGTCAAATGGCGCAAATATGTCCCACGACCAGGATGGAACCAAGCCGGGGTCCGGAACCGGTGTTCCCAAAATAAAAGACCTTGAAACCAAGACACAGGGAATCGTGACAGAGCCCCCTTTTTTAGTGAAAACGCTCTCAAGGACATGTTCAGTGTGGGTTTAAAGGAATATGTTCGTTTGGGGATGAAAGGGGGCAGCCTCGTCCGCGACAGCTCCTTCCGAGACATCCGCTTGTGAACTTGTGTGTTCTCAGTTATCGCTGTCACAGCCAAGGAGGCCGAATATGAATTCTCTTCCTGCCCAATCACAGCCAAGGAGGCTGAATATGAAGAATGTGATCTGTCTGCCCTGTCATTACAAAGGAGGCCATCTATAAAATATCGGCCAATTTTGGACTCTCTGATTTCCCTGTTACAGCCATTTAGCCATCAATAATCTGTTCTCTATGTTTAAGTTCTGCCATGGTGTCCAGCAACGACAGTGTTCTGGTCCATGGTGGTCTTAAGAAAAGCCAGATCCACCGTGGTCTTCAGTCCTGTCTGCTCAGGCGTGGGGGTCTTGGGTCCCATCTACTTGGCTGTGGTGGTCTTTTGCCCGGCCTGCTTCACCCTGGTGGTCTCCTGAGATCTTCACCTCCATCCTGCTCCACCTTGGGGAGCCCTTCTACTCCACTGGTTCTATCCTGGTTACTGCCGGCTCCTCCTTGGCTCTCGGAACTTCCGTCTCCACCTAAAGGACCTTGCACACTGAAATTTGCGTTCGAAATTTTCGCACGTTAAAAAATAAATCAGTTGTACAAGGACCTTTAGTCTCTAGGCCCACTTCCGCCACATGGGCCTGGCCCTCCACACCGCCCTCAGGATCGATCAATCTCTAATTTTCATAGTGCTTCATTAATAATGATTACAATTCATGCTGCCTTACAATTAACAATGTTTCATTCATACAACGTTCTGGAAATGTTAATTTATGGTTATAAAAATAAAACCTTTAGAGTTTGTTGTGTTCTTTATAGCTTTATTTAGGCTGTCATACAAATATCTCTCTGCAACATTCTGAAAACATTAATTTATGGTTACAAATAATAGAACCTAAAAAGAACTTAAACACATTAGGAATTGGTTCCCAAAAAATAACCAGAAACCTTATACACAACAAAATGGAATGCTATGCTTCCGCTGTTGTTGTTTTTTCTACTCAATCAGCTGTTGGACAGATAATAACAATTGGTGGTTAATATGCTGTTTAATCTTATTTTTCCTAATATTTTTCAAGTTTTACTCTTGTACTATTGATTTTTGTTTGAGGTGGTACTGCCGGCCAGCCCCATATATATTTACACAGCAAAGAGCTTTATTCTTCTCTTGCGTTAGCTCCCTTTAGGCATTCTGAATGAGCAGTAAGTCAACGGAGATTTAAAGAAGCTCTTTTTCTTGTTTCAGCAGGAGCTGAGAGTGCAGCAGATGCCAAGGGCTGAAGTCTGAATACATGGCTTTTGTGAGAGACTCTAATCTACACAAATGACACAGCTCTTCTCGTCCTTGCATTAACTGTCATGAAAGCTCGCCTAGAGCAATAATGCCAGTCTTTAGTGAAATGCATATGCAAAAAGACGCAAGCTCTGGACATGATCGAGGATGACCGTAGCTCAGATGATGGCTGCTTCCTTTTTATGTATGTCCTGTTTAAAAGCTTCCAGTGCATTTGATGATTGTGATTGTTAGATGTATGTTTATCTGCTCATCCAGTTTAATCTTGTGAGAATCTGCAAGTTCTTGACTCATATAAAGGTTTTGTCCGCAGGCCTGTGCTAATATTAAAGCACACAAAAGCAGCTAATGTGGCAGCGTAATTGGCCTCTAGCCGCATTACAATTTCATGCACTAGATACAACATTTTCTTATCACTTATTTACCAACCCCAAACACCAGAACTACACTAATAATATATATATTTTTAAATTAAGTCATATATACAGTAAAATGGTGTTAACTGCTTAATAATTTATCTTAGCATTAAAAACTAAACAACATATGTAAAAAAAAATAGATTAATGCATGTTATAAAACTATAAACTGGTGCAAAAATATTTTTCACAAGTTAAAAGCGTAAATAACTGTGGATGCAGGTTTACATCTCTAACTAAAAAATTAAAATGTGTGAGAAATTTTAAAATAGCCTTTTTGTGAAAAAATTACTTACTGTGAAATAGTTATAAAATAAGATATAAAAATATAATTATTTGTAAAACAAATATTTTCTTATTAATTTTTTTTACGCTGAAATGGAAAACAGGCTTTCATTTATATGGTAAAACCTTTATGAAAATTTTTATTTTACAAAATAATAAAAACAAATTAAATAACATATAAAGCAGAATTTTGCTGTTCCAAGTTTACAAATCTACCAACGCCAATATTGTGGGTTTAACTCCCAGCCAATGCATGAACTGATTTAAAGGCGTCATATAATGCCATTTTTGTTCAAGTTAATGTGAATCTTTAGGGTCTAAATTAAAACTTTGTAATATACTTTTATTAAAAATTCTCATTAGTATTGTAAGAAAACACAAATTTTACTGGTCAAAAACAGCTCTGTTTTCAGCACGCCGTTTCAGTGCATATGCCTTTAAATGATAATGAGCTTTGCTCACTCCGCCCCTCTGTTCTTTGGGGTGTTTGACAATGTATTTGGAGTGTTGCCTTGACAACAGTTGAGGGTATATTTTGGAGAAAGAATGGCAGCGGGAGTCTCTGAGGACACATCTGTGCAACCGTATCAATTTGAACCGGAGTCGGACCCGGAACAAGATGACGGCCCCGAAGAAGTTCGACAATTAAGGCTCGAACAGGACGTTTCTGAATGGTTGGTTAACGTAATGTCACTTTGATCTATTTTTGTATGTACTGGCAGGGTTTTTAATAACACATTAACCATAACGCGTTGTTCATTATAAACGTGGGATTAAGAATTATATTGAGAACGTTGTAACGTTACAGAGAAAACATGCCGTAATATACCCCGAGAGTAAACATTAGCCGCATTCATCGTGAAGCGTGCAAGCGATTTGCAAAGATTAATATTTAAAGGTTAATAAAACATACACTGACTTCTTCTGGAGGTGCAGCAGGAACACGAATAGTTGCTACCGATTCTGTTTTCAGGACCAGCTTCTTAGCAAAGCCAGATTTACACTGACCCTCATTTAGAAAGCAGTCTGGTGAGAAATGATTAGCGCAAACATAAAAGCATTTACGTTCAAAAATAAAACTCAGCCACTGCCAAGTCAAGTCAAGTCACCTTTATTTATATAGCGCTTTTACAATACAAATTGTTTCAAAGCAGCTTTACAGAGATAACAGGAAAGCAAAGTTGTAATAGTATTGTTAAATTCAAAATTAAATGTTAAATGTCCCCAACTAAGCAAGCCAAAAGCCAATGGCGAATGAAGGCGAAAAAAAAGGCGACAGTGGCAAGGAACCAAAACTCCATCAGGTGACAGAATGGAGAAAAAAACCTTGGGAGAACCCAGGCTCAGTCGGGGGGCCAGTCCTCCTTTGGCCAACAAACGAACAGTGTATGATTATGATTTAGGCGGCATAATAGGTCAGAAGTCAGATTGGATCAGAACTTTCACAATATTTATCCAGTTCATCTGGTTAGGGGTCGGAGTCATCACGCCGGTATGGAGATGAGTTTGTTGAGGTGTCCATGAGGCCTTCACAGTGTTGGTGAGGCTGGCACTTCAGGGATGCGTTGTCGTCGTGTCCATGTGATGGTCCTTCATCAGATCTGGATATGGCCTGGATCCGGCGGACTGCGTAAACCTCGGGATAAACAGAGAGACTAATATTAGCGTAGACGCCATCCTTCTTATGATGTACAAAGTACATCATGATTTATGGGAAGTGTTCCCGGTTCCGGCTGATCTAAACTATGCAGCCTAACATTGAATTATAGCAATCTATAATGTGTTATGTGTATGCTAAGCCAAAGAGATGTGTTTTTAGTCTAGCTTTGAACTGACAGACTGTGTCTGCTTCCCGGACAATGTTAGGAAGATTGTTCCAAAGTTTTGGTGCCAAGTAGGAAAAGAATCTACCGTCAGCAGTTGATCTTGATATTCTAGGTATTATCAACTGGCCAGAATTTTGAGATCGCAATAGACATGGACTATAATGGGTTAGGAGCTCGCTCATGTACTGTGGAGCTAAACCATTTAGTGCTTTGTAAGTAATCAGCAATATTTTAAAATGTATACGATGTTTAATAGGGAGCCAATGCAGTGTTGAACGACCCAAGCTAATATGGTCATACTTCCTGGTTCTGGTTAGAACTCTAGCGGCTGTGTTTTGGACCAGCTGTAGTTTGTTTAATAAGCGTGCAGGGCAACCACCCAGCAGAGCATTACAATAATCTAGCCTTGAGGTCATGAACGCATGAACTAATTGTTCCGCATTCCGCACTACGTCTTCAGCGGTTCGAATTTAGGAACACCAAAATGACTGTTGTGTTCCTTATTACAGCCAAGAACAGAACACCACAATCGCTTAGACGCCATTCTGCTCCAGTGTATCAACAATGGCGGACTATGATGACAGCTCGCTCAGGGCAGGTCTGTGTTGAAACGCTGCTGTCAATTATCAATCGTGGGAGGGGCGTCTGATTTAGTGACGTCACAAAATCGAACGGCTCAATTTGAGGCAGGGGAAAACATATAAGGAGATTAAAACAAAAACACTGGATGGATTTTTATCATTATATGATGGTTGTGTACCGGCACTGCCAACACACATTTCAGTACAATCAACTTGTAAAAGTGCATGTACCATTATATGACCCCTTTAAAAAAAAGGGACAGACTATACAGTTTGTACAGTATAAAAATAATTATGTCTATGGCATGTCCCCATAAAACATGGAAACCCCAACATCCATGGAAGTCCTCATAATATAGTGAAACAAACATGTGTGTGTGTGTTTATTTATGCTGAGTAACTGTGTCCGTGTCTGCTGCACATCTCAAGGACAAATGCCACGTTCATACAGTATGTAGTGTCTTGGTGGTTACACAGAGCTCTTGGGAGATTTTGTTGCGAGGAACGAGGGAAATGGTAACCATAACAACAGGTAACCACTAACAACCAGCGTTGATCATGTTGAGCACACTGGTGAGCACCTCTAATTGCAGTGGAAGAATTTAGTTGTTCAGATCAGCATGCTAGAGATGGTAATATCCACGAGCACAGCTCCCTTCCTATTCATGAGACATGAGACCAAATGTGTCCTACAATTTTACTTGCCATTAGCTGGTAAAATAACAACTTGAATCTGATAGAATCACTACATACACAAATCTCAACTGAAATTATAAATATTAACATCATAATTTTCTGTAAAGCTGCTTTGAAACAATGTATATTTTGAAAAGTCCTATACAAATAAATTTGACCTTGACTTCAATTACAGTGTTCTTAACATAAATTCACACAGAATATAATACTACCTCAAATCCCTCAAATTCTAGACCATACATTACTCAATACTTTATATAGATCATTACATATTATATTAAGAAAAAAAGGTAACATTATGATATTCTTATGGAAGTAGTAGCTCAAATTACAATTTATTTCGATAGTCCACTTTAGACATTCTAAGTAACTTTGCAACTACATGTCAACTAACTCTCAGAGTATTAGCAGACTAGTAGAATGTTAGTAGATTGTTAGGTTAGAGTTAGTAGAAGTTGATGTAGTTGCAAAGATACTTATAGTAGAATGTCAGTAGAATGTCTAAAGTAGACTATCAAAATGAAGTGTTACTGAAGTTCATTGTTTTAAACATTTTAAAATCAGGAAATATAACAGTTGGTCTTCATTTCTTCATTCAGTTAACCAGGTGGTTCTAAATAGACTTGATTTACATATCAGTGTCTATTATAAATATCTGAACATGTTGAACAGATTCTTTCATATTTATTAAGTCTTTTGTCCCAGTGCTTCAGAATCACTGTGTTTATATTCAATTAATCTGTTTTTGGACCATATATACTATAGAGAAAGCCACAATAAACAAAGTCAGCCGGATGCGGGCCGTATCCAGATCAGATGGTGGACCTGCGCTTGGACACGACCACAACGCATCCCTGAAGTGGATTCTCATCAGCCCTGTGAAGGCCCCATGGACACCTCAACAAACTCGTCTCCCAACCGGCGTGATGACTCCAACCCCCAACCAGATGGATCTGGATAAATATTGTTAATGTTCTGATCCAATCTGACTTCTGACCTGTAATGCTGACTGAATCATAATCATACACTGTTCGTTCGTTGGTCAGAGGGGAATTGGCCCACGACTGAGCCTGGTTTCTCCCAAGGTTTTTTTTCTCCATTCTGTCACTGATGGGGTTTGGGTTCCTTGCCACTGTTGCCTTGGCTTTTGGCTTGCTTAGTTGGGGACATTTAATATTCAACAATATTATTGATCTGCCTTACTTCAGGTGGACGATGATGCAATTTTCTTCTAGAAACAAACTTTGTTTTATTATTTTCATGTTAT
The DNA here is from genome assembly GCF_051911475.1 of Siphateles boraxobius. Classification (NCBI taxonomy): domain Eukaryota; kingdom Metazoa; phylum Chordata; class Actinopteri; order Cypriniformes; family Leuciscidae; genus Siphateles; species Siphateles boraxobius. The sequence continues at coordinate 12,267,378 of NW_027508799.1, forward strand.
CACTGTGAAGCTGCTTTGATACAATCTGTATTGAAAAAAGCGCTATATAAATGTGGTGAGAAGGGAAATTGCTATAAGTGGATGAATAAATAATTGCTTTATTAAATGTCACAATAAAAATAAATAAGTCAAGACAAAGACAATACAAGGAAAATGTTCAAAAGAATACTACAACGCTGACTAACACAAACAAATAAATACAAAAGAAATACACTTAATCAAAAGAGTAACACTCAAAAATAATCAGACAACAAGCCTGAGTGTGGCCAGCAGGGGGAGACTCAATGAGCACCACAACACTCAGTAAGTAGCACACGAAATGCAAAAGAAAACAAAAAAAAAAATAACAAGATTAGTATCACCTCCACACACAGTGCCAGAAGTTACACCGCACAAAAATAAATCAAGTCAAGCGCCGCCCTTTTGCTTTTAGACACTCAATTCCTAATGAACAAAAAAACAGAATATGCAGAAAATAATTAAATACACAGTTCACGATAGAAACAGATACAAAATAAATTAACTAAACAATAAACATTAGAAAGAAACAATACAATTACCAAACTAACACCACACTCTCCTTGTAACCATTCGCACAAACACTAAAACTGCAGGGAGGTAATACTCCTCTTATCAACCTGCATACGTTTTCAGTTTCGTTTCGGCCGCAGCCAGAGTGGAATGAACTTGACGCAAATCCTTTGCTTTTGATATCTTATTGAAACAGCAGCAAAACAGCAGCGCTCCGAAATCAATGAGCGAACGTCGGGTGACCCCAGCACCGGAATCCTCCCCGCTACTCAGCAATACACATTAATTATTAATCTGAATGAGTTACAGCAGATTTCTAGTTCCCATCATGCTTTTCTTCAGACTCTCGGAGTAAATGTCGAAATTAAGTGGCATTGCATGTGTTTTTGCACAATATTAATATAGGGGAGATCTGTTAGTGTTAATGTTCTGTTATGTTTGGTTTTACATTGTGCTGAAGAGTAGAGCCATTTATAATAAATGTAAGCATATTTTTCACAGTTACAATTCATTATGACATTATGTCTCAAATATTGTGTATTATTAAACGTTTCGGTAGGGATAATGAGTCAAATTACAAATAATTATAAACCAGGCTAGCCTGTCTCATAGGCTATAAAAAACCTATATCGTGTAAGGAGGCTCACAGAGAGCCTACAACTCACAATTTGCTATTCTAGTGGAGCTCTCGGAAGCACAGGCCTCGATAAGATAACTCTCTCTAGCGAGAGGAGGCCTAACAGCGCTTGCAGAAGCCAAGGAGGCTCACAGAAAGCATAACGACTTAGCAAACAGGCTGGCCGAGCTCTATTTCAGTCTATTATATAACACAGCTAGCAGCCTGGCATAATAATCAGCGGAGCTCAAAGGAGCAGAGGCCTCTAAAGAATGACTCCCTGTAGTGAGAGGAGGCCTAACAATGCTCAGATAAAGCTAACAGTGACCAAGGAAGTTCACAGAGAGCCTAACATCTTAGCCCCAGGCTGAGCTTGGAAGACAGAGGCCTTGAAATCCCGATTCTCACAAGAGAGGAAGACTAGCTACATCCAATGTATGTCAGGGAGAGGCCTAACGAAAGCCTAACAACGTGACACTAATATAGCAGATGGAGTTCAGGGAAGCAAATAAAAAATGGTTAAGAAAAGATCCTACGACCCAGCGCTACTGCCTAATTCTAGTTCCAAGAACGGAGGCCTCAATATGCTGACTCATTGAGATGAGAGGAGGCCTCAATATGCTGACTCATTGAGACGAGAGGAGGCCTCAATATGCTGACTCATTGAGACGAGAGGAGGCCTAACTACGTTCTACACTCAGGGCAGCTCCAATCAGGGCAGATGTTATTTAGCCTCTGGGACCCTAGAACGCTCAGAGCGTTTACCCTTTATCTTTTCTTATCCCTCTGGTCTCGCCGCCAGTCCTCAGACTGGGGCGGGGGGGCCCGTCCCCTTTGCGGCTTGAGGAGTAGACGTGGACAAGCGCGGTATACAGTTCTTGAAAGCCATTGTTGTGCCTTCGCCTCTCGAGGAGAAAGTTTTTCTCCTTCTCCCTGATGTCAGCCAGGTTTTCCCAGAGATGTATCTCTGTAGTCACCATGGCAGCCATGGATTGACCAATCGTAGCGGCAGACTGTTTCAGAGCCAAATCTGTGGTGTGGCGCAGCTCCTTCACTGCCTCAGGGGGGAGCACCTTGCCCTGCCGTCTGGCAATGTCAAATTCATTGTCATGTTTAGACTCATGCTTCACACACCTGTCATTCCCCATAGTGATCCCTAGAGGACGCAGAGTGAGTTCCTTTTCGAATGGGTAACATCCAAGCAAACCAAATTCCGACTTTAAATTAACAAAGAGCAGACCAAAAGTGAAAGTGTAAAAGCACCCTAAGCAATCCCGTTTTATGTGGAATATCAGCATTTCAGAAAGATATCCAGGAGCTAGCCCATTAAAGGAGTAGTTCACTTTTTAAAAAACTTTTGCTGATAATTTACTCACCCCCATGTCATCCAAGATGTCCATGTCTTTCTTTCTTCAGTCGAAAAGAAATTAAGGTTTTTGATGAAAACATTCTAGGATTTTTCTCCATATAATGGACTTCATTGGGTACCAAACGGTCCAAGTAGGAGGAAGAGGACGCGGAGGTGAAGAAGCGAGACTGAGAGGACGACAAGGACAAGGAGGTGAAGTTAGAGGAAGAGGACAAGGACAAGCAAGAGGAGGACGAGGAGGGGGAAGAGGAAGGGGAAGAAGAGGAAGAAATAGAATTACTGATGACATCAGAGCTACAATTAACCAACATCGTACTAAACTCAGGGGTGCAGAGAGGAAGTGGCGCAAATCGAAAGATCCGACAGACCTGGGTCTTTATCAATCCCTCCTCTCTTCCTTCTCTGCTAATATCTCTACTGCTAAAATGGCTTACTATCACAACAAAATTTTCAATTCTTCTGACTCTCGCATGCTTTTCAAAACCTTCTCCTCTCTTCTTAACCCTCCTCCTCCTTCAGAAAAACCTAACAGCTGACGATTTTGCCACATTCTTCATAGAAAAAACAACCACAAACTGACACACACATTTTACCAACAAACGCACACATTCTACCCTCCTTCTCTCTACTTTCAGAGGCAGAGTAAAGTCTCTAAACTCCTCCTTTCCAATCGCCCTACTACCTGTCCGCTTGATCCAATCCCCACTAATCTACTTCAAGCCATTTCTTCCTCAGTTGTACCCACACTCACCCACATCATAAACACCTCTCTTCACACATTGTACTTTTCCCACAGCTTTTAAGCAGGCTCGAGTAACCCCACTGCTTAAGAAACCCAATCTAAATCCAGCACATCTAACAAGTTACAGACCGGTATCTCTTCTTCCATTTGTCGTGAAAACACTTGAACGAGTTGTTTTCAACCAGATCTCCTCCTTTCTTACACAGAACAACCTCTTGGACAACAATCAGTCTGGTTTCAAGAGCGGACACTCAACTGAGACTACCCTGCTCTCAGTAATTGAAGCTCTGAGACTGGCAAGAGCAGCTTCCAAATCCTCAGTCCTCATCCTGCTGGATCTGTCTGCTGCTTTTGACACAGTTAACCACCAGATCCTCCTGTCAATCCTAAAGATGAAGGGCATCTCGGGAACTGCACTCCAATGGTTCGACTCTTACCTCTCAGGTAGGTCCTTTAGGGTGTCATGGAGAGGAGTGGCATCTAAGACCCAACATCTAGCTACTGGGGTGCCTCAGGGCTCAGTGCTTGGACCACTCCTCTTCTCCATCTACATGACATCACTAGGATCTGTGATTCAGAAACATGGCTTTTCCTATCATTGCTACACTGATGACACACAACTCTACCTCTCATTCCAGCCTGATGATCCAACGGTAGCTGCTTGTATCTCAGCCTGCCTAACAGACATTTCTGGCTGGATGAAGGACCACCACCTTCAACTAAACCTTCCGAAGACAGAGCTACTTGTGGTCCCGGCCAACCCAACACTTCATCACAACTTCTCCATTCAGCTAGGCTCGTCATCCTTAACTCTATCAAGGTCAGCTAGGAACCTTGGGGTTGTAATTGATGATCAGTTGAAATTCACAGACCAAATTGCTAGAACTGCCCGGTCCTGCAGATTTGCCTTGCACAACATTAGGAGGATCAGGCCCTTCCTTACAGAGCAACTCCTTGTCCAAGCACTTGTTTTATCCAGACTGGACTATTGTAATGCTCTCCTGGCTGGTCTTCCAGCTTGCTCTGTCAAACCTCTACAATTGATCCAGAATGCTGCAGCCAGAGTAGTCTTTAATGAGCCAAAGAGAGCACACGTCACTCCTCTCCTCACTAAATTGCACTGGTTGCCAGTTGCCGCTCGATTTAAATTCAAGGCACTGATGTTTGCCTACAGAACAACCACTGGCACTGCTCCCTCTTACCTAAACTCATTACTTCAGACTTATGTGCCATCCAGAAACTTGCGCTCTGCTAGCGAATGTCGTCTTGTGGTACCATCTCAAAGAGGCACAAAATCTCTTACTCGGACCTTTAACATGACTGCTCCCTGTTGGTGGAATGATCTGCCTAACTCAACCAGAGCTTCTGAGTCAGTAGCCACTTTCAAGAAACTGCTGAAGACGTATCTTTTTCGGCAGCACTTGATTCAGTAGTACTAAAACTTTCTCTTCTCTTCTATTCTATTTAAAAAAAATGCACTAAAGTTAAACTGAGAGGGGTTATAGCACTTGCGTATTGTTGTCCTACTGTTAGTTTAACTGCTTCTATTGTTCTCATTTTTAAGTCGCTTTGGATAAAAGTGTCTGCTAAATGAATAAATGTAAATGTACAATAGTGGACCATGGAATGACCCTGAGGGAAGCTGGCCAACGGGTTCAGCCTAACTTGAGCCGCTACACTGTAGCAAGCATCATAAGGACCTTTCGAAATGAGAATCGGTTAGTACAGTCACTTTGCACTAAGTTTTGTAGCACTGCCATACTCTAATGAGAAACACAAAAAAACCTTTTGAAAGAAACAGTGAACGTGTAAAACAACTGCGATATGACTATGTGCAGGTAAGCTATAGTATCATTGGTACTGAATCTGGAAGTGCATACTGTAGTGCTGTGCATGGGCCTGCTGTGCTGCATTTGTTTTGTCTTGTCCAGAGAGTGATTGCCAGAGGCAGATGCCAGGGGTCATGAGCAGCTTTTTGTGGATGAGGCAGGTTTAACCTCACTAAAACAAGGAGACGTGGCAGGATTATTATTGGACACCGTGCCATAATCAATGTCCCAGGACAACGTGGTGGTAACATAACTATGTGTGCCGCTATAAGTCCAAATGGTGTTGTTCACCATCATGCAACCCTAGGCCCATATAACACTGCACACATTATTACATTCGTGGACACCTTACATGACATGCTCACTAATGTTCAGAGACCACAGCAGACCAGATATGTCATCATATGGGACAATGTTAGTTTCCATAGGGCTGCTTTGGTCCGCAACTGGTTTACAGATCACCCAATCTTCACTGTACTCAACCTCCCCCATACTCTCCATTCTTGAATCCAATTGAGGAGTTCTTCTCTGCCTGGCACAGGAAGGTCTATGACCGTCATCCCCATCAACGCATAGCCCTTTTACAGGCAATGGAGGAGGCATGTGGGGATATTGACCAGGCATCATGTCAGGCCTGTATGCGGCATTCCATAAGATATTTTCCCCGGTGCCTTGGACTAGAGGACATTGCATGTGATGTAGACGAAATTTTGTGGCCGGACCCGGAGAGATGACACGATGTAGACTGAATTATTTTTTTTATTGTCTTTCAGTGAAATTACTATTTTGTGTTTTGACTTGGAAAAAAACACTTGTGTTTGTTTTGATGTGTGTAAATAAACACCAGTACTTGAAATTTGGATCCCTGTATATTTACAGAATTATGACAAAAGTATGACCTCCAACTGACATAGCCTACCTTGTGCACATAAAAAGCAAAAGTCAGATGTGTTTTTTATTCATACCATCAGTGTGTAGTTGGCGCATTGTGTGCTTATTAATGTGATGGCTTGTTAACTGTTTTTATACGAAAATAAAAATTTTACGAATGTTTGAAGAGTTAAGCAAGGTTTATTAGCTTTTGTAAGAGAACTACAATGTTTTGCTGATTTGGTGAAGGGTTTTCTCATTTGTGTGTAGAGTTTTGCAAAAATAGCCAATAGTTACAAAAAAAGCCATCAGAAAAAACTGTAAATGCTCTATAGTGAACTGCATAGTTAAGCGAATTGCAGTAATCTAGGTGAGCTGAAATGAAGGCATGAACTTTTTGTGTGAAAAAGGATTTATCTTGTACCAAGCTTAGTAAATGGAAAAAACATTTCCAGCACATGTATGCGTGCTATTGCTAGCTGGATGATTGAAGCACTTAATTTACTGGAGTAACACTTACTTGGCCTTTTCAGGCAATCGGTTTGAATGGTTTTAACAAGTAAATCAGATCACTGTTCAAGTAAATACAACTGAGAAATTCTAAGGTGCAGGACATTAGTTAGCTCAACTTAAGTCTTACCCCATTACTGACAGTGAATTCCCGTAATTTAGGAGACAACGCTTTCTGAAACGATTCGCTTCCTTCCTTATTGACTGAAATCGATGGCTTTCCGTGTTTTTACTGTTATATGGTGGGGTGCGCTTTGACACATCTTCTAAAAAGAGTACAGTATCTCCTGATCAAAACACAGGCGAAAAAGAAGCAGAAACAAGCAATATCATATGTAAGCAGATGTATATGTAAAATAGCACTATTATCAACATTTAACAGTATATAAATCTAAACTGCCTAATGTTACTGAATGAAATGTTGACCCGGGACAAAATATAGGACTGTGCAACCTTAGTGTTGATGAACTCGATCTACTCCATCTGTGTTTTGATCATCGTTCTGAATCCCAAGACGGAAATTTTTCAGCTTTTTGCAAAAATGTAGATTTTTTTGAATGATATTTACTCACATTCAAGTGTTGATAAAAAATGACTGCATTAAGGAAGAAATAAAACTTGGTTATACTTTACTTCGAGTCACTTTAGACATTCTACTAACTATAAGTAACTTTTTAACTAGATGTCAACTAACTGCCATTAGAGAATTAGTAGACTGTCAGTAGACTGTTAGGTTAGGGTTAGGAGAACAAGTTGACTTGTAGTTGCTAAGTTACTTATAGTCAGTAGAATGTCTGTTGGGGGACCAACAAAATAAAGTGTTAGAAGATATTAAGCAAACACTCTACTAATACTCTAATGATAGTTAGTTGACATGTAGCTGCAAAGTTACTTATAGTTAGTTGAATGTCTAAAGTGGACTATCAAAATAAAGTGTTACCAAACTTTTTTGTTGCTTATGAAAACCCAGAGGCTCTGTTCTTTCATTTAATTTTTATATTGCAAGTTCAGATATTCTGGGGGCCATGAAAAATTTGTGAAAATTATCAGAAATGCTGGCAGTGGCTGGCAACTTTGTTAAAAAATGCTGGCAGGGAAAGAATTAAATGAGTTGTTTAGAACAAACACCCAGTATATTTAACTTAATGAATTAGATGTTGAAACTAAAGGGTTTAATAATTTATTTAGTTTAAGGCCGTCTGTTTGCATGTTTTGTTTTTATAAGGCGAGACACCCCAGGTGAATAGGTTAAAAAAAAAAAACAATCACCATGCTTCACTAGTTGATTGATTACAATAATAATTGCAAACTTTTTGTATTACAAGTTTTGGTTACATTTTATTTTAAGGTGTCATTGTTACAGTGTAATTATATATTTAAGTACTGAGTAATAATAATTAACTACATGTACTTACTATATAGGGTTAGGGTAGGATTAGATTGGGGGTTAGTTGCATGTAATTATGCTTAATTTACTCTTATTACTATGGTAAGTACATGTAACAAGGACACTGTAAAATAAAGTGTTACCCAAGTTTTCTGAAATGTTGTGTTTAAATATGCAAATGAGGCACTATATAATTAAAAATTCACTATTTGCATATGTGCAAATGCAATGTGGCGAGCGGGGGCTAAGGAGCAAAGAGAGAGAGGTGCTAAGATAAGCAACCTGGGAGTTCACATTAATAAAACTCTAATAAGATTTACAATGTAGCCAACTACGCCACCTCAGGATTTTCACCCAAGGATATGTAATACTCAAACACAGATTCGTTCTTCCCAAGGAGGACTGAGACAATTAAAAGCAATTTATTACATACAATCTTTTCATATTGAGAAACACCATATTCACTAATAAATACCTTTCAGACATTTACCTCTTAATTACCCACAGATGTGATACAGAAAAGGTATTTTAAATAAATAAAACAAAGAAAAAAAAACAAGAAAATAAATACTGGGGCTTAATCAAAGACACGAACAGGAAAAGGAATCCCTGACCCACCTTGTAAGTAATCACTTATTAGACTGCACACACACGCTAGTAACCCTCACTACAAATGCAATGAAGCAAATCCACACTCAAGTGTGTTGAACACCACATCCTAAAAGCAGGTGGGCTAAATAGCCTTTCACAAATGTCTCAGAGAACCCACAGTACTTAAATTACAGGTTCCCTAAAAGAATACTCACAACACACAGCATATTTAAACAGTAGACAAAAGCAGCAATACATTTACAATAAAGACAAAACAGCAGCGTAGTCTGGGTCCGTGCGTCCTGCTGATTACACAGCTCCAAGCTGGAAGCATGCCGTTAGACACGACCCCCAACCTACACACACTTACAGCAGTGAGATTTAAGCACTTTTCAGAGCATTAGAGAATCCCCGAAAAGAGATCATACTGCGTCAGAACAACGTATATAAAACCACTGCTTGCTGCCACATGCTCACTGGACTGCAAAAACTGTAAAACAGGCTTTAGGTTACACACCAATATTACCCAGAAAATTAAATCACATGCCACTTTACACTCATCCACATACCAGAGATTGGAGAAATAAGTAACCCATACTACACGACTCCATCAGGGAAAGGCAGAAAAGGGAAACCTAGACATGGCTAAACACAAGCTCAGCTACCTGTGCACCTTGCTTTTATTATAAGTGCAATCATGATAATGATTAACCAGCCGGTATCTGACACAGCTGAATCCATGGGGAAATTGTTCCCATTCTCCACCAGGGGGAGTAATGGAGGAAAATCCCCAATTTGCTACACATACATTTCTATAAAAAAAATCTGAACATTGAATGAAGTCAGGTTAAATTATTAGTATTATTATTTTCAATATATTAGTCAAAGATTTTTACTGGGGAGATTTTGGATATTTCCATTTATCACTCCACAAATCAGAAAATACTGTCAACAGCTAAAAATAAATAGATTTTCGCCATTTTCAAATAAAATTTTATAAAATCAGGAAAATTATAAATGAACAAACACCTCTGTAAAAACCTTCAGAATATAGATAAGAATAAAACTGTAAAGTTTGATGAATGTAAACTGGCTACTGAAGTGGAGATTCATGGCTCAGTGTAGGAGGAAAAACTCATTTTGAGAAAATGGTCTTTAAAGATATATACTCTAAAAGATACAGTTAGAAGTGTAATTTGGATGTTTTCTGTCCACTAGTTAAAAAAAACTTTATGAAAAACCAAAAAGCCCAAAATCTCAAAATTGACAGATGCATGAAAAAACATGGTTTTTGCCTGTAGTGTCTGGCTTTAAAGTAAGGATAACTACAGTGATAAGCTTTATCCAAAGCAACTTACATTGCATTCAAAGTATGCATTTTATCTATTCATGCATTGCCTGGGAATCAAACCCCATGACATTCGTGTTGCTAGCATCATGCTCTTCTGTGTGAGCTGAATATGTGCAGTTTAGTTTCAATAAATGGATTGACGCTCGAAAGTCATAGTATGATTTAAGTCTTTTATCTGACAAGATCAAAGGAAATGAGCTTCCTCACAACACAAGCTCTTTAAAGTGCAAAGTATTATCCGAAGCTCCCTTCAGAGCACTGAGCAAAGACAGAAGTTGAAATGAAAAAAAGAGTCATGAAGTACCTGCAGGGAACAGAAGGGCTGATGACTAACACTGACCATCATGCACTCAGAGCAAACACAGAGAGCCTGTGGCATCTGTGCACTGAGAGAGAGAATTAGCCGGTGAGGGCTGGTTTGAGTGCACTGCTATGAAGGTAAATCGTGCTGACAGCAGATCTGAGCGGATGTCAGGGCATATATGTACCAACAAAACGCAACGGCATGCATAATACTCCCTTAAACACAACACAAATATGTTTAGAAATAAATTTTTACTATTATAAAGCTCTATAGTATTATCACTAAACCTTGTTTCTCAACTGGTGACATTTTTTATCCACACTCTACTGTAAAACATAAATAGATCTGGTGACGCTGGCTAAAAATGTGAAATCGAGCATTCACATGAATACTTAGCTTTTGATTAATATATTTTAAGTCTCTGTAATCATTTTAATTTTTAAATAAATTTCATGTCAATATTTTTCTTTTTTCTTTTTACAGTCCAATATACGAGGCACACAAATAATAATAATATTAACAATAACAATGTTTGTTAATGTTTTTTATAATATTGGTCCATTTATTGTTTCTTTGCTTTCATCCTAATCAGTTTGGGTGTGATGCTTAAGGGTTTGATGGTATGTTACATGTGAGCATTACATAAAGCATCAGTAATATGAGTTCTTTTGAAGAGTCAGTCAGCAGCTGCTGTCATCGTTGGGCGTCCTGCCTGTTCCTGAAGCTCATGAATGGGTTAAACCCTTTTGCGCAGCACAGACAGTTGAGTCATCCCTTCATCATGGCAGTGGAAGGAAAGGTCTTTCTCTTGCTCTAAACAAGACTAAACTCTGTCTGCAGCACTTCTTGTAGCAATAAAAAATGTAGCCACTCATGCACAGCCTGTATCTGCCTGCTAAACTGCCCTTTACATCCAACATGAATAAAAATGTACTTTCTTAATAGACTTTCATGGTCGAACAGTATTATGAATTAGCATCAGTGCAAGTTATTCGAATTGTTTATAAAAATGTAATTACTTTGCTCCACCTCTGAAACGACTTTCCTTTTCTGATGATATCATAAGTATTGTGTGGGCAGGGGAAATGGGAACCAATATATCTAAAGTATATTTTGGTATTTTTCTGATACTGACATACAGACATGTTGTGACAAGGGTGGACAATGACATTGATTAATTTTATGTTTTTTTATTTATTGTTAGCATGAAAATCAATGCATGTTGGAATTAAAGTGTAAATTTCATACCACTTAATACTGAGATTTATTAAAATATATATTTTTCGCCATTTGAATACAACTGTTATAAAGAATAAAAAAGTTCCCTTTCAAAATGGAACTCAACATGCAGTGATCTTGTCCCTGGATCAAAGCTATGGAGTAACATTAATATATGTGACCGGCCGCTGAAGCACGTGTATACACACGACAATTTCACTGGCCGACGACAGAGCATGACGTCACTACCAAGAGCGCCCGTGTGTATAAGAGGGCACCTGCAATAGATGTTCTCAACTCTTTTGTCTTAAGGAAATGCTTGCTTGTATACCTGTTTAAAGCAAACATTGTGAGTGGACCGCGTTCGACTCCTCGAGGAAGCCGAATGTGCTCATTATGATGCATTGGTGAGACTGACTGAAAGAGACAAGAAAGAAACTTCCTTGATTCTCATCCGAGGGATAGAAGGCAGCATTTATGCAAGCTTGTTCGGCTCTCGAGGGAGTTGAAGGCACTCATAGCAATGCATTTTTGGTAGCAGACTCTGCTCATGCTTCAAATCCGAATGAGTGATAAGAATCTGGCTTTGAACGGAGCTTGTTCGATTCTCGAAGGAGTTGAATGAATGCTTTTTGATGCAGTCACAGTAGGAAGCTCCACCTATGCTTGACTATTTCTTGAGGGATGAGAGTTGAGCACCTACACCTCGTAGTTCGGGTCGGAAGGTAGTCCTTGAATTGAGGAGCATGAGTATGGCCACTCATGCTCCTCCTCCAGTGCGGAGTAGATTACAGAGGAGACAGGACACTGGGAGTAAGTAATTGAAGGAAGCGATTTGGTAAACAAGACCAAATACTGTATGAATTTCTTTCTTTTGTTGAACACAAAAGAAGATATTTTGAAGATTGTTGTTAACCAAACAGTTGATGGACTCCCCATTGACATCCATATTTTTATCCAATAATATGGAAGTCAACTGTTTGGTTACCCATATTATTCCAAATATCTTTTGTGTTCAGTAGACGAAAGAAATCCATACAGGTTTGGAACAACTTGAGGGTGAGTAAATAATGACATAATTTTCTTTTTTGGGTGAACTATCCCTTTAAGTACAGCTAACAGAACATTAGGTGACATATTAGGTTACATTTTAGACACAATATTGTCTGTTTTTTTATCTATTTTGTCAAAAATAGTTCTAAACAAATCAACACAACAACAGCCATTGTGTATCCAAGCAATACAGTGACGTTTGGTTCCTGAATGAATCTGCATTTTTGATCGAATCTTTCTAATGAATGACTCGACGACTCACTCAAAGTCCAAAAGATTAAAAATACTGCCTTTGGAGGATGCATTGTAAGGTAGGAAGGCATCAAGGCACATCTGAATCCAATGTTAACTTCACTTCCTGTCTCCTGAGATATCTTCATCTGACCGATTTTTGAAGGCAGCATAGATCTATCCTGTGCTTTCCATTCCATGACAGTTAAGCTAAAAAAAAATTAAGGCAGTGCCTAAAACGTTGTGGTTGTTGGTCAATTTGTGTAAATATTTTTGACCAATGATTTCTGCTTTTGATGTCATTTCTACCGAGAAATGTGTATTGTAGAAATTAAATGTTTGCTTAGTTTTCACAAAAGCTTGCTCTATTTTGTTGTAGATCATTTAACCATTACACTGCCTCAGAAGCCTATCTGAAATCAGTATCATAAGGTACCTTCATGCTCAAATACTGCCTGCAAAGTCATTGCCTCAGTATTGCCCTCAACCAGCTGCCTAAGTCTTTTGACACAGCCAGTAACTTGCTTTGAATTAATTAGTTATTTTGACTGAATGATTCAATTATTCACTTGTTAAGACAATGATTTCCCGCCACCCAATGGGAGTTTTAGTATCATTTCATTTTAGCTGAGAAACTGAGAGAGTGACTGCTGATTGATTGAATGCTGTTCATGTCTTGATTGTAACAATTGTTCTGGTTGAAGTGATAGAATGCATTTATAGATAGACTATTAAAGACCCCCTGTGGGTTTTTAATGTTGTTTATATGTCTATGTAGTGTATTCCTTAAGACAAGCCATTTGCAAATTCAACAAATAAGTTCAAACAAGTCAACATTATTGCTGAGTATTTTCTCCTTAAAACTGCAGTGAAAAAAAGACGGTTTGGTTTGAAATAGCCTGTTTCTTATGTCACAAACTACCTTGGAACCAATTGCGTCAACGTGGGGGTGGGCTTTAGCATATCATTAACTATAATCTGAAGCAGGGGAGTCTCAAGGGAAGTCAGGTTATCCCAGTATACTATTTTCTGTTGATATGAAAAATATATATAATATATAATAATATAAATAATAATATAATATATGGTTTGAAATTAACTTTTTCACTCACCGGCCATTCATAAATTCTACTAGCCAAAAAAATAAATCATTATATTATATATAATAAAATTTGGATTTTATACATTGTTAAATCCTTAGTAAGAAGGAATGAAGGGCATTCTTAAATAAGGAATTCTTTAATGAACAACTGAAGTAGCAAAATAGTACAGCGCAGATAGCAGCTGGTGCAATGCTTCAAACTATCTCATTCTTCTATTCTAAATATACATATATCATGAACCTCTACCGCCACCTACTGCCCAGTATGCACAGAAGAACACAACATATTCCTCCATCACTTAAAGCAAACTGTCCACAGAGATATTTAAGAACAAAAGGGAAACACAATAACAAAGTTACAAATTTACCATTTTACAAAATTAGCATTCACAGCAGCTAAAAAACAAAAATAAGTTTCACGAGAATTATAAGAATGTAGTATTCATATTAAAATCAACAACAAGATGACCTAATGAATTACTCATCCTTTATAGTCACGCAATGCAAGGTGACTAAGTAACACAGTCTTCCAGCCAACGAGGAGGTCGTCTCACATGGAAAATCTTGGAGGCGCTTTCGGAACATGAGTTGGAATGCGCACACACACCCAATCTCCCACTTTGAAATCAGGAGTGCGAGCTACACGTCTGGAGTCAGTGTATGCCTTCATTTTCTTTTGTTTCAAAGAAACTCGCTGAAGAAGCGCCAAAGCACATTTCCGCGTGGTGAGAGGAGGAAGAACATTAAGACACGTACGCATATTTCTGCCATGAAGCAACTCAAATGTGGAGAGTCCTGTGGCAGAATGTGGTGTAGCACGATACACTTGGAGAAATTCCGTGACTGTAGGTTTCCACGGCTTCGTTTCCAGAACAGTAGACTGAATGCAGCCATTCAGCACGCGATGAAAGCGTTCTACAGCTCCATTCGCGGCAGGGTGGTACAAAGAAGTAAGTATGTGTTGAATATTTCTCTCTTTTAGGAATGTAGCAAATTCTGCTGACGGGAATTGGGTTCTGTTATCAGACACGATAGTACATGGATTGCTGTATCTACTAAACACAGATTACAAGAAGATGGTAACATTGTGAAAAGTGATGGAAGCGGTGAAAGCGACTTCAGGCCACTTACTGTGATAGTCAATCAATGTCGGCGCATAACGACAGTCCCACACAGCGGTTTCTAATGGCCCCACCACATCTACAGCTACCTTGTCTCACGGTACAGACGGAAAAGGCACTGGCTGCAGCGGCGCAGCAGAGGCGTTGGCAGTTTTGTCAGAGGACAGACACATTTGAAAGGTCTGTATGTGCTCTTTAACCAGACAATCTATGACTGGCCACCAGTAGTCAAGTCAAGTCAAGTCATCCTCATTTATATAGCGCTTTTAACTATGTAGATTGTTTCAAAGCAGCTTTACAGA
Organism: Siphateles boraxobius; assembly: GCF_051911475.1. Taxonomy (NCBI): domain Eukaryota; kingdom Metazoa; phylum Chordata; class Actinopteri; order Cypriniformes; family Leuciscidae; genus Siphateles; species Siphateles boraxobius. The sequence goes on from NW_027508799.1 coordinate 12,282,505, forward strand.
GATAAACATATAATTTAAGGTAACAGAGATTGGTTTGGTTTTATAGTGGTTCTTGAAAAATCTTTTTCCCAGCTAAAGTTAGTTTTGATTGATTCACTTCCGTCTAAATGATCATTTGTTATTAAATTAGGGGCCGCTAAGACGACACCGTTCTCTCTAAACAGACTTTAAAAGCGAACCTGTGATAGACGCTGATGGCGTTCACATGCGCATTAAGAATTGATTCTATAATTATGTGCATTTGAATATATGTGCGCAGGTTTGTAAATCCTTACAAACCATGCCTAAACAAACTACTTGTCTTGTCTATAAATTTCGGTGCAGAATTTTATTTTATCTTATCACTTTGGGTAGGTACGCGAACCGAAAAATTCCACAACGCTTTATCTGTAGAGTGGTATAGAGATCCTCCATAGGGAGTGGCTAGTTGGCACTTCAGCACTGCATTGTCATCGGGTCCAGGCGAAAGTCCTTCGTCAGATCTGGATACGGCCTGGATCCGGCAGGCTGCGGGAAAACCTCGGGATAAACAAAGACACTAAAATTAGCGTAGATGCCATTCTTCTTATGATGTAACGAGTACATCAGGATTTAAGGGAAGTGTTCCCAGTTCCGACTGACCTAATCTAAGGAGCCTAATATTGAATTATATAAGTCTATAGAGTGTTATGTGAATGCTAGGTCAAAGAGATGTGTTTTTAGTCTAGCTTTGAACTGACGGACTGTGTCTGCTTCCCGGACAATGTTAGGAAGATTGTTCCAAAGTTTTGGTGCTAAATAGGAAAAGGATGTACCGCCAGCAGTTGATTTAGATATTCTAGGTATTATCAACTGGCCGGAGTTTTCAGATCGCAATAGACGTGAAGGACTATAATGCATTAAGAGCTGGCTCAAGTACTGGGGAGCTAAAACATTTAGTGCTTTGTAAGTAATCAGCAATATTTTAAAATTTATACAATGTTTAATAGGGAGCCAATGCAGTGTTGACAGGACCGGGCTAATATGGTCGTACTTCCTGGTTCTGGTAAGAACTCTAGCGGCTGCATTTTTGAACTAGCTGTAGTTTGTTTATTAAGTGTGCAGGGCAACCACCCCGTAGAGCATTACAATAATCTAGCCTTGATGTCATGAACGCATGAACTAGTTGTTCCCCATTTGTCAATGAGAGCATATGACGTAATTTTGATATATTTTTAAGATGGAAAAATGCGGTTTTACAGACACTAGACACGTGACTTTCAAATGAAAGATTGGTATCAAAGAGCACACCCAGCTTCCTAACTGACGACAAAGACTTAACAGAGCAGCCATCAAGTGTTAGACGGTATTCTAGGTTATTACGTGTGGAAGTTTCTTATCCAATAATTAGAATCTCTGTTTTTTTTCAGAATTTAGTAGTAGGAAATTACTAGTCATCCAATTTTTCAACTATGTATTCCGATAATTTTGTGAATTGGTGAGTTTCGTTAGGTTTGGAAGAAATATAGAGCTGTCTCAGTGCTATGGTGCGGTCTAAATCCTGACTGGAAATCCTCACAGATACCATTTCTTTCAAGAAAGGAACACAGTTGTGAGGATACTGCCTTTTCTAGTATCTTTGACAGAAAAGGTAGATTTGAGATCGGCCTGTAATTGACTAATTCTGTAGGATCAAGTTGCATTTTTTTAACAAGCGGTTTAATCATAGCCAGCTTAAAGGTTTTTGGTACGTATCCTAGAGACAAAGACGTATTAATGATGTTAAGAAGAGGATCTATGACTTCTGGAAGCATCTCTTTCAGTAGTTTAGTCGGTATAGGGTCTAACATACATGTTGTCGATTTAGATGAATTAACGAGTTTGCAAAATTCTTCCTCTCCTATGGCAACAAATGAATCAAATTTTACCTCAGGGAGACTATAATGCACTCCCTGATGTGATGCTGTAGTAGACGGTTGCATAGTTATAATTTTGTCCCTAATATTATCAATCTTATAAGTGAAGAAGTTCATAAAGTCATTACTGCTGTGTTTCTTGGAAACTTCTGGGCTTGAAGCTTTCTTTTTCGTTATTGTAGCCACTTTTTCAAATAAATACCTTGGAATAGGTTTATTTTCTTTTAAGAGGGTTGAAAAATAAGCAGATCTAGCAGCTTTTAAAGCCTCTCTGTAAGCCATCGAGCTCTCCTTCCATGAAATCCGAAATACCTCTAGTTTTGTTTTCTTCCAGTTGCGCTCCATTTTTCTGGCTGCTCTCTTAAGGGCCCGGGTGTGCTCGTTGTACCACAGCGTTTGACTATTTTCTTTAATCTTCTTTAAGCTCAACGGAGCAACTGTGTCTAAAGTGCTGGAAAGGAGAGAGTTAAAAGTTTCTGTAGCAATATCAAGTTCTTCTAAGCTATCTGGGATGCTGAGACGATGAAATTGATTAGGAAGATTATTGATAAAGCAATCTTTAGTGGCAGAAGTGATAGGTCTAAAATACTTGTAACACGGAGTTGGCTTTGCAGCCTTGGCTAAATGTAATTTACATGAGACTAGATAATGATCTGAGATCATTATCATCGCTCTGCTGCAGAATTTCAACAGCATCAACATTGATTCCATGTGATAATATTAGATCTAGAGTATGATTACGACAATGAGTAGGTCCTGACACGTGTTCTCTAACTCCAATAGAGTTAAGAATGGCTTTAAATGCCAATCCCATTGCATCTTTTCCATTATCTACATGTATATTAAAATCACCAACAATTAGGACTTTATCTGCAGTCAATACTAATTCTGATAGAAAGTCAGCAAATTCTTTGATAAAATCTTTATGGTGCCCTGGTGGCCTGTATACAGTTGCCAGCAGAATTCTCAAACTTGATTTATCGTTTACATTATATATTTTTACATTAAGCACCAACACTTCAAAAGAAGTATATTTAAAACTAGATTTTTTAGTAGTTTTGAAAATATTACTATAAATTACAGCAACACCTCCCCCTTTGCCTTTCAGGCGAGGTTCATGTTTATAACAGTAATCATGGGGGGTGGACTCATTTAAAGTAATGTAATCGTCTGGTTTTAGCCAGGTTTCTGTCATACACAGCACATCTAGGTTATAATCTGAAATCATATCATTAACTATGAGCGCTTTTGAAGTAAGGGATCGAATATTCAGCAACCCAAGCTTTATCGTTTGCTCATCTGTATTATATCAATTTTTTATTTCTTGAATATCAATTACATTTTTAACCTTAGATCGGTTTGGACGTTTTTTGGATTTCCAAATTCGGGGAACAGACACAGTCTCTTTATGATGATATCTAGGTGAAAGAGGCTCTATGTGATGGGATTTATCTGACCTTGGTGACGTGAGGCCGCTAGCAGACGGTCGGTTTAGCCAGTTTGTCTGCTTCCTGACCTGAGCCCCAGATTGTCATTGTCATGTCTCTAAAACTATGAGCCAAAATACTAGAGAGAAGAGCAGCACCATCCCAGGAGGGATGAATAGCATCGCTTTTCAACAGGTCAGGTTTGCCCCAAAAACTTTTCCAATTGTCTATGAATTCTATATTATTTTGCGGACACCACTTAGACAGCCAGCCATTGAGTGATGACAATCTGCTAACTATCTCAACACTCCTTCGAACAGGAAGGGGGCCAGAGCAAATTACAGTGCCTGACATTGTACTTGCGAGTTCAAACACCTCTTTAATATTAATTTTGGTGATCTCCGACTGGCGGAGTCGAACATCATTAGTGCCGACGTGAATAACAATCTTAGAGAATTTACGATTAGCATTAGCCAGCACTTTTAAATTTGCTTTGATGTCAGGCGCTCTGGCTCCCGGCAAACATGTGACTATGTTGGCTGGTGTCCCTATTTTCACGTTCCGTGTAATAGAATCGCCAATTACCAGGGCACAATCAACAGAATTCTCAGTGGGTGTTTCACTGAGTGGGGCAAATCGATTTGTTGTGGTAATCGCAACGGAAGAGTGGTTTCATCAAGTCAAGGTTCCAGTGCCTGAATTACCTCAGAGTGATTCCATAAAGGACATGTGACACTGTAGTTGCATGTGTTGTGCTACCATAACATTGCCTGTCTGAGGAGAGAGAGGCAACTAAGGATGGTTGTTTGTTGTTGAGCAAGACTGGGACATTGAAGGCATTTTTGATGACAATGAAATAGGCAGGGTTATAAGAGACAGTTATGCCAATAATCATTTTGGTTAATACGGTCCAAACCACGTTAAAAGTTTTCACTTTCCCCTTAATTTACCAGACACACAAGTCATATTTATTTTTTTATTTTATTTAGGTTGAAGCTGGCTGTTGGGGGTGAAAACGTCTCGGTTACGTATGTAACCCTAGTTCCCTGATAGGGACGAGACGCTGCGTCAAGCTGTGGGAACGCCTCTGCGTGTGTGCGTCATGAAGCACGTATTGAATCAGTCCAATGAAGAGACGGAACGTCATAGGCGGGTGACGTCATCGACCAGGAAACTCTAAAGCACCCCCAAAACACAAGCGCGACAGCTTCTGATAGGCCTGAAGGAAGCGCTAATGGGCATGCTGGGAGTATGGCAGAACGACGCAGCGTCTCGTTCCCTATCAGGGAACTAGGGTTACATACGTAACCGGGATGTTCCCTTTCAAGGGAACTCGAGCTGCGTCAAGCTGTGGGAACGCCAATACCCACGTCGCCATAGGAGCAAATGACCGTCATGTGGGAACTAGCGCACAGAGGACGAGTAGGCTGACCCCGTCCCGGCGAACCCTCTCCAGAACTCCTGGTAGCAGAGCAACCGGGGGAAAAGCATACAGACGTGACCTCGGCCACGGCTGTATCAGAGCGTCCAACCCCAGAGGGGCTGGCTGACTGATGGAGAACCACAGATGACAGTGCGTTTTCTCCTTGGAAGCGAATAGGTCCACCTTGGCGCGACCGAAACTCAACCAAAGGAGCTCCACCACCTCGGGGTGGAGCCTCCATTCCCCCGGCCTCGGCCCCTGCCTCGACAGGGAGTCTGCTACCACATTCAAATAACCAGAAAGATACATAGCTCTCAGAGACCGTAACTTCCCCTGGGACCACAGGAGGATCTGACGTGCCAACTTGTAAAGTGGACGCGACCGCAGGCCCCCCTGATGATTTATATACGAGACCACCGACATGTTGTCTGACTGAACTAACACATGATGACCTCTGAGGTCTGCTAGGAAGTGTTTCAAAGCTTGGAACACCGCCAACATCTCTAGACAATTTATATGCCATGATAGATGATGGTCCTGCCACAGACCCTGGGCTGGACGACCACTCATGACCGCCCCCCACCCTGTGAGGGAAGGATCCGTCGTTAGCGTTACGCGACGACAAAGAGCCCCCAACACAGGCCCTTTGGATAGGAACCAGGTTTCTTTCCACATTCCACGTCGTCAGTTAGGAACCTGGGTGTGCTCTTTGATACCAATCTTTCATTTGAAAGTCACGTGTCTAGTGTCTGTAAAACCGCATTTTTCCATCTTAAAAATATATCTAAATTACGTCATATGCTCTCATTGACAAATGCGGAACAACTAGTTCATGCGTTCATGACATCAAGGGTAGATTATTGTAATGCTCTACTGGGTGGTTGCCCTGCACGCTTAATAAACAAACTACAGCTAGTTCAAAATGCAGCCGCTAGAGTTCTTACCAGAACCAGGAAGTACGACCATATTAGCCCGGTTCTGTCAACACTGCATTGGCTCCCTATTAAACATCGTATAAATTTTAAAATATTGCTGATTACTTACAAAGCACTAAATGGTTTAGCTCCCCAGTACTTGAGCGAGCTCTTAACGCATTATAGTCCTTCACGTCTATTGCGATCTCAAAACTCCGGCCAGTTGATAATACCTAGAATATATAAATCGACTGCTGGCGGTAGATCCTCTTCCTATTTAGCACCAAAACTTTGGAACAATCTTCCTAACATTGTCCGGGAAGCAGACACAGTCTGTCAGTTCAAAGCTAGACTAAAAACACATCTCTTTGACCTAGCATTCACATAACACTCTATAGACTTCTATAATTCAATATTAGGCTGCTTAGATTAGGTCAGCCGGAACTGGGAACACTTCCCTCAAATCCTGATGTACTCGTTACATCATAAGAAGAATGGCATCTACGCTGATTTTAGTGTCTTTGTTTATCCCGAGGTTTTCCCGCAGCCTGCTGGATCCAGGCCGTTTCCAGATCTGACGAAGGACTTTCACCTGGACCTGATGACAATGCAGTGCTGAAGTGCCAACTAGGCTCTCCCTATGGAGGATCCCTATACCACTCTACAGATAAAGAGTTGTGGAATTTTTCGGTTCGCGTACCTACCCATAGTGATAAGATAAAATAAAAATTCTGCATCAAAATTTATAGACAAGTAGTTTGTTTAGGCATGGTTTGTAAGGAATTACAAACCTGCGCACATATATTCAAACGCACATAACTATAGAATCAATTCTTAATGCGCAATTGAACGCCATCAGCGTCTATCACAGGTTCACGTTTAAAGTCTGTTTAGAGAGAACGTTGTCGTCTTAGCGGCCCCTAATTTAATAACAAATGATCATTTAGACGGAAGTGAATCAATCAAAACTAACTTTAGCTGGAAATTTTTTTTTTCAAGAGCCACTACTTGTTTCATAGCTGAAAGAGTCGAAGCTATGCGGGTCGGAGAAAGTAGCGCCCGCATCGAGATCGAATCCCAAACGACACCCAGAAAAGTGGTCTTCTGAGAAGGAGATAATACACTTTTCTTTGCGTTCAGCCTCAACCCCAACTTTCTTATATGAGCGAGAACAACATCTCCATGCTGAACCGCCATCTGCTCTGTCTGAGCTAAAATCGACCAATCATCGATGTAATTGAGGATACGAATGCCCTGAAACCTCAGGGGCGCTAAAGCTGCATCCATGCATTTCGTGAAAGTGCGGGGAGATAAAGCTAGGCCAAATGGAAGAACCTTGTACTGGTACGCCTCGCCCCCGAAGGCGAACCTCAAGAACTTCCTGTGTTGTGGAAGGATGTAAATATGGAAGTACGCGTCCTTCAGATCTATCATGACAAACCAGTCCTCGGATCTGATTTGTGACACGATCTGCTTGATAGTGAGCATCTTGAATTTTAGCTTCCCTACCGAGCAATTCAACAGGCGCAGATCTAAAATTGGACGCAACCCCCCATCCTTCTTTGGAACGATGAAATATCGACTGTAAAAACCTGACTCCAACCTGGGAGGAGGAACCCGTTCTATAGCCCCCTTTTGAAGGAGCGCTTTCACCTCTTGTTCCATTACCAGAGCCTGCTCGGGGCCCACCACTGTGGGCAGCACCCCTCTGAATTTTGGTGGACGACACCTGAATTGGATAGTATAACCCTTTTTTACTGTGTGCAGAACCAACTGAGATATTTTTGGAAGGCTTTTCCACTCTGCCAGAAATACTACTAAGGGTACCAGTCTCTCGAGACTGGCCTCTGGTGTAACTTGAGCAGCAAACACAGTGCTCTGTAACGGCGCACCGGCAGGGAACGACTGGCTTAACTGCTCTGAGACCCTCCTCAGAGGGGGCAAGCGTCCCTCGGGAAAGCGCTCGCTGGGACCGTCTGTGGACACCATTGGCGTCAGGACTTCCTCTTTGCCGAAGCCTTCTTCGCCATAATAACTGTCCTCAGATCAGTTTTGCCAGAAGACTTCGGCTGAGAGTGCCGCGTCTGGTCCCACTGTTTGGAAGGGGGAGCGCGAGACGCGACACTCTGCTTCTGTTGCGCCCTATGTGAGAGGCTGACTGACGGCCTGGACTGCTCCCGCCCAGCAGTACCGGGGACATGAATTTTAAGAGGCATAAATATCTGAAACGCTGCCGACTGTTTCTTCTCTTCCTGAAATCTATCTATGACAGTATTGACAGAATCACCAAAAAGACCATGAGGAGAGAGCGGAGCGTCCAAAAGAAAAGCTTTGTCTTTTTCTTTCATACCAGAGAGATTTAACCATAGATGCCTCTCTGCGGCCACCAGGGCTGCCATAGTACGGCCCATTAGTTTGTCCGACTCCTTGGTGGCACGCAGAGATAAATCTGCAGCCTGACGCAGTTCGCGAACTACGTCAGTGCTGACCTCTTGAGTGTCACTCACATCCTTTAATAAGTCAGCCTGGTATGCCTGCAAGATGGAGATCGTGTGCAGGCACGCCGAGGCTTGACCGGCCGCCGAATACGCCTTACCCACTAAAGCTGACGTACTTCTAAGAGGCTTAGAGGGTAAAAGTGGTGCTTTAAAAGAAGATGCAGCTTCAGCAGAAAGATGACTAGCAAGCGCCTCTTCTGCTTTGGGCATCGCCCCATAACCATGAGATTTAGCCCCCACAATGTTTGAATAAGTGGAAGTTTGAGGGCTAAAAACACGATAAGAGCTTTTTCCACGATCTCGAAACCTCTGTGTGGAGATGAGGGAAGAAGGGCAAGCACCGGCGTGGAGGTTGAGAACGGGAAGGCAAAAATCTTTCATCTAATTTAGATTTTTCTCTAGACTCCTGCCTAACAGCTGGCCACTCGATGCTTAATTTAGAAACAGCACGAGTGAGCACCTCCATAAGCTCCTCACTTTCGGGAGAGCGAGATGGCGAATCATCGACATCTCCCGCATCCAGACTAACAACATCCAGATCCTCAGAACTGGATAGTTGCAGTACTGGGGCCTCAGTTCGGGGGGAAGAAACCGCAGAGCGTGCTTCCGAACCCGAGACTGAGGCACTGGATCTAACAGGTAAGGGCTGAGATAGGGCAGAGCCCGTCTCAAGACCCGCTGTTAGATCCATCTGCGATCCCCACGAATGACGTCGCCGCTCAGCCTCGGCATAAGCGGGACCCGATCCGCGGGGATCGCGAACCGAACCACTCACCTCAAAGAGTGATCGGCGGGAGCGGAGCGTTCTAAGAGGCAAACGCTCGCAATGCTCACAATCAGCCCTCTCGAGAGCTGACTGGGCATGCTGCACTCCCAAACAAACAACACATAAGCTGTGTGTATCCCCGCTCGTTAAATAGCGCGAGCAGGGAGGAACACACTTCTTAAATTGTTGTTCGCTCGCCATTGTCTCTCAATATAATATATATATATATATATATATATATATATATATATAGTTTTTTGAAATAGTGAAACTCCTGCTTATTGACAGACAAAAACACTTGAGACAGATCCACATATAGCGCTTACTGAAGGCAAAGAAGCTGTCGCGCTTGTGTTTTGGGGGTGCTTTATAGTTTCCTGGTCGATGACGTCATCCGCCTATGACGTTCCGTCTCTCCATTGGACTGATTCCATACGTGCTTCATGACGCACACAAACAGAGGCGTTCCCACAGCTTGACGCAGCTCGAGTTCCCTTGAAAGGGAACATACAATTAAATGTTGTCAAAAAACAAAAAGGTCATGTGTCATTGTTTTAAATATGGCAGTTCTACTTGCATTTTTCTCAAGCTGTTGGATTTCCAGCTCTAACTTTCTCATCTTGAGTTTTTTATATTGGATGTCAGTATCTATGGCTATCAGATACACTATCAGGAGATACCTTTTGTAGACTTCCTTTATGTTCTGGGTTTTGTAGGAACATAAATGTAAGTTTTTTTCAATTTGATATAGTGCTCTTGGCGCTTTTTTTGTAATTTTTTAATACTCACTTGGTCACATGTGGTCCCAGACTGAGAGGGCTCTAGAAGGGTGTCAGCATCCTGTTGCCAATAATGGAAATACACACAATTTAGCACCTCACAGGTAGGCTTTTAAATATATAATGTGCAAATCTGTGCCTACCTCAGGCCTACTTGAACATACTGACACAGTCTCCTCATCCTCCTCAACTGTAGATGGGCCTTCAACCTAAAACCATTAATTAAACTTGGTTTAATAAATCGCCACATGACAAATCAGTGCTTTAAACTCATACTGTCATACTCACAGGGTTCAGCATGATGTCTGGTGGATCCAGAAAGCACACATAATTTGGCATCACTATAAAACAAAAATATTTAGTTAGGAATGCAAGAGTAAAAATAAATCAAATTAAAGCTGCAAGCAGCATTTAGCGGTGTTCAAGCAGTTAAGGCATTTCAGATTTTAAACCACACAAGCATCAAAACACATTAAGTTTTATGTAGCAAGCATTTAACCACTGACATCATAGATGGAATAGAGCATGTAGCATGATTTACCATGATATACCACATTTTAGTGTGATTTTTCATGATTTACCATGTTCCAGTATGATTTACTATGAATCTACCATGATTTACCTTAGTTTACCATGATATACCAAGTTCTAGTATGATTCACTATGATTTACCCTCTTCTAGCATGGTTTACCACAATTGAACATCTTATAGTATGATTTAATATGATTCTAGCATGATTTACCAGTTTACCATGATTTACCATGTTATAGGATGATTTACCATGATGTACCACATTCTAGAATGATTTACCAGGATTGTTGCATGACTTACCATAATTCATCACATTGCTAGGATGATTTGCCATGATACACCATGTAATAGTATTATTTACTATGATTTACCATAACCACTGACGTCATAGATTGAATAGAGCATGTAGCATGATTTACCATGAAAAACCACATTTTAGTGTGATTTTTCATGATTTACCATGAATCTACCATGATTTACCATAGTTTACCATGATATACCAAGTTCTAGTATGATTCACTATGATTTACCCTCTTCTAGCATGGTTTACCACAATTGAACATCTTGTAGTATGATTTAATATGATTCTAGCATGATTTACCAGTTTACCATGATTTACCATGTTATAGGATGATTTACCATGATGTACCACATTCTAGAATGATTTACCAGGATTGTAGCATGATTTACCATAATTCATCACATTGCTAGGATGATTTGCCATGATACACCATGTAATAGTATTATTTACTATGATTTACCATGTTTCTATCGTGATTTGCCAGGATTTACCACATTGCTAGCATTAATGTGAAGTGTCAATAGCAATGAAGTGATAAACTGACAAAAAAATGATTGTCTTACAATAGTTAACATGTAAAAACAGGTTTGCTTTAGTGCAGAATAGTGGTGAAAATCAATTCTGTCAAAATGAAACCGAGCCAATAAGTGGTCTTCTACTGCCCTCTGCTGGCCATTATACTTATTAATAAAGGGTTTTCACAGGTGCTTTTGTGCACACACACACACACACACACACACACACACACACACACACACACACACACACACACACACACACACACACACACACACACACACACACACACACACACACACACACACACACACACACACACACAAACACAGAGACTGTTGTGGATACAGACATTTGAACTATGTGATGGAAAAAGAAAATGTTTACTGCAAGTCTCCTTCAGGATTCACATTTCTCAATGTGCTACAATAGTCACTAGCAATACTTCAATAGATGAATTTGGACTAAATGTTAAAATAGTGATTTTATAAAGTCTAAATAAGAATTATAGAATTATATTAGTTAGTAGCATGACAAAATGACTATGTTAAACAGCAGGGGGCAGTAGAATACCACTTATTGGCTTAATATGCCATTATGTTCATATCATTTTCACCTTTTTAACTGTTATATATTTATAACTGTAATAGAGGCATATTTAGTCTAATTTGTCTGAAAATTGCCATGCTTATTTAGAGTCACATGTTCTGACTTGTTTTTAAGAAGATCTGAGCATTATGGTCTTTATGGAAATATATGGTTTGAAGCTTTTTAACAGTTATTTTTATTTTTTAACAGAAAAACCAGGGACTTTTTTGTGCTTAAATCGAAATCGGAGATATACATCTTGTCCGTCTTGAGCCAAGGATCACAGTGGTGTAAAAAGCTTGAGGCCTAGGTCTAGGAGTTATGAGCAATTTAGTACTTTGGTTTCTGTAGTGCCACCTATGGGCCAATCGGGGTCATACTCTGATTTCAGTTTCAAGTCGCTAGGCCTTACGGTTTGGGCTGTACGATGCGTTTTGGGGGAATTTTTTTTTTTCAAATAGCAATTACAATAGGTTTTCAGCACTTCGTGCTTGAACACCTAATAAACAAAATACCTTTTAAGTAGTGATCTCTTATACTGGATGGAATGGATCCAGATGCTGTTCCCCCCTCTATTCCCTCAATGACAGGCCTCCCTTTATTCAGGTCTAATGCCAGCTCCTCCGCAGGAGTAAAGTTGGCTATTGGTGGCCCTCCCCCAGTGCCAGCAACCTCACTCTTCTTTTTGGCAGCTGCAATTATTAAACATCATGAAACTGGACAGTTGTAACATCAAGCTGGTTATGCTTAAGTACTTACATAGAGTTATACTTTATAATTAATACTTACCATTCTGAACAATATTTTTATATTTTATTTTCACCTGCTGCCATGTTCTTTTTTCTTCACTTAATTTGCTGCTGTTAGAGTTACACACACACACACACACTTCAATGTATTGTGACAAACATTTAATTTAACTTAAATAAAATATAGTAATGTAGGCCTACATTAATTGCTACCTACGCATTGAGACGATCAGCAATTTCCTGCCAGCCGTTTTCTCTCGTTTTATTAATTGCTGCGGTATTTCCTTTTTTTGTAATCATGTGTTTAAATTCTTCGTAAGATTCGAGAAGTAATTGCTGCTCAGTTGCCGTGAACATCGCTGCTCTCTCTTTCCCTTTAGTTGCCATGTTAAACAGATGAATCTATGCTCCACCATCAGGGCTTCTTAAGAATAGCGTGCACGCGCAATTATCTAGACTAGATAAACCTGGTTCAATTTAGTGAGATTGCGTGAACTTGAATTACCTTTTATGAAACCGCCTTAAGCCCCAACTGATTTGTCAGGTTAATTCAAGTCGGGTTTTGGAGCTTAATCCCCGCTCTTCTAAGCTTCTGTTATGAAACAACCCCCAGGTAATCAGTCCAAACAATAACAAAGACAACAAGGCAGGGAACACGGGCCAAAGAGTAATACACGGAACAGGCAAGAAATCCAAAAACCAAGAGACATGAAACAAGGGAGAATGCTCGGAATTGCAGTGTAACACTAAACAGGACTTTGCAGATAATAATGAGAAAACCAGGCTTATATGGGGTGAGCTAAACAAGATAATGAGACACAGGTGAAGGTGATAATGGATGAAGAGTTCGGGCAGTGAGTTATGGGAGATGTAGTTTGTGAGGGAATGAGAATAGTCTGATGTGGAGTGCCCTTTGGTGGCTCTCAATGGCACTCCAGCTGGTGACCGTTACAGTAGAGAGCCATGCATAAAACACATCACCATTCTGATACATCGACTTGTAGACAAGCCTGTATGAATGAGTGGAGGCGGAACTCATTTGAATATTTATGAATCCACGTATATTAAATGAAGCAATGGTGTAGAGTTACATTCAAGCTATTTTAAGGCATTAATATATTTTTTTTCACAGGAAAAAAACATTTAAATATGTCAATTTGGTGATTAAAGATGAGTTTTAAGGGATACAATTATTGACTACAGGGGACTTTAAGAGTGAAATATGACATAGCATTGTTAAATATAATAGAGATAATAAAGTAGTTGCACTCGCATTGCATTCCATATTTTTGTCTGTCTTTTTTTCTCATTAGGGGGTCTCCGATTGTTTCTTTGAAATGTGCTTCTGAATTGCAAAGGTCGCCTCTGACTATTGCACATTGACTGTAAAGACTACACAGCCCCAGTGAAGAGAAGAAACAAAGGGAAAGGGAAAAGCAGTGAATAAAAGAGAAAGATAGGGGAGGGAGAGGGGGAGGGTTGTGTCAAGGGATTTTAATTGACAGCTGTACAAATCCCCTAGATAGACAGCTTTCCCCTCAGATTAGGAATTAAGAGGAGCGACAGGAGGAAAACATACCCAGAGCATTCTTGCACGCTGATGTCCTTTCCTGTATTTCTCTTCCTGAACATGTGAAAAGAGCATGTGTTTTCAGCAGATAACACTGTCTGATCATTGCTTTCCAATCTACTGGGATTTACAGAGATGCCCTCAATGCACATGCAGCCGTCTATAAACAAGCATGGGCAAACATTTATATCGACCAGATCTGTAAACAATCATATTCTGAATGAGTATCTCTGTCTTTAGTAAAAAGAGAATATATCTAGAACCAGGCATCAATTTATAGGATTTCCGTAAATTATACAGTAAATGTTGTTTTAAGGATGTTTTGTTTGGTACTTTCTTTTAGAAAAATCATATGCTTTTGTTAATTTCAAAATTTCACAATATGACTTTTACTATGTGTCACAGTATCTAATTATGATTGTACCGTTTGTTTACGATTATAAAATTGGGCTGTGGTTGGTGGCAGATGTCGGACCTCTATGAGACTGATGGAAGGAATGATGCAAGAGCCCTACAGACGGCCCACTGGGATTTGGGACAGAACTCAAGAGGATGCCCCACTCTGAGGACTATCTTCGGTTAATAGAGATTGAGAATGATATTGCACAATGTCCCAGAACCTCTTTGTCTGTCAAGACGGACAGAAAAAAAACTTTTTTTCATATATTTGTGAAAAAAAAAAAAATATATATATATATATATTAAAAAATTATTAGTAATAATTTAATGTTTAATTACATTTTATTCAAATTAATCATTTAAAAACAAAGGACACTTTACATACAAAAGAACCCTTAATGTTGTCTAGAAAAGCTAACATTTCTATTGGAAGGCAGACGTTTTTTATTTTCTTTTTTACAAAATATACATAGAAAAAACTGTATGTATATATATATGTGTGTGTGTGTGTGTGTGTGTGTGTGTGTGTGTGTGTGTGTGTGTGTGTGTGTGCGCGCGCGTGTGTGTGTGTGTGTGTGTGTGTGTGTGTGTGTGTGTGTGTGTGTGTGTGTGTGTGTGTGTGTGTTTGTGTGTGTGTGTGTGTGTGTGTGCGTGTGTGTGTGTGTGTGTGTGTGTGCATCATCATAGACACCCTTATTGTGGAATTCCTGGAATATAGTTGAACATTTTATGTGAAAAGTATAAAAGTAGTTTTTATACTAGCATCAGTTTCATTATACTAGTTTTACTCCTTATAAAATAATTTCAATGGTGCTAACAGCTCATATGTGCAGCGTGGGAGAGGCATTAAACATCTAGCCCATCATCTGACACTCCATTTGGCCATTCTTGTGTTCCATATCCTGGAACACTGTAAACAAACAGGCTGAAAGACAGAGCACATATCACATTATAACACCGCCAGAATGAATGACAAATACATAATACTGCAATGCTGTTGATAAATACTAACTTTTAGTTCAGTGTTTCAGGTCAGTGGGTCATCAGTGTCCCAATATGTTGTGGATTAAGGCCCTTGTTAACAGGGGCGTGTCTAGAAGGGGGGCACGGGGTGGCACTGGCCCCCCCTGAAATATGATTGGCCCCCCTGATGCCCCCCCCCCCCCCCCCCCCCCCCCAACATCATTGGGCTAGATTTACTGTCAACCTGACAATGCCCAACGCCATTGGATCAGAGCGCTGTCAATCACTGCTTGATTTGCGATCGCAAAGCGGAATCACAGGTCCGCGTTTTTCAAACAGTAGGAGAGAGAGACACCTCGGCACGTCACTGTTTATGGTATATACACACTCAATTACAGTATATAATTTGAAATATCGCACCATATGTTGGTCTGATTACTTTCATGTGTGACTGATCAAGCCAGTAACGCTGGATTAGCTAACGTAACTTCGACAGATGAATTGTCAGTGTTATTCCGCGGCAGCGCGTCTACATAAATATAAAATAGATACATGGGTCATTCCTGGTACGCGGTGACTTTCCTGTCCCAATGATTTATTTACTCATATTTTCTCTAAAATGAGTCACATATTTATAATAAATGGCTTAAATTGTAGATTTAAGTATTCTTTACCATTTAAACAGAGATAGACATTAAAAATACTATTTTGTATTTTACACAATTTTAATTGATGTATGCATTCAATTATATTATGTCCTCAGTGCACCGTAATCAACTTCTGCAAGAAACACACCCCTTGAAATGACAAAAACCTCAAAATATTTTAAATTATGTTATAGACTAGGCTAAATTGCCTCTAATCATACATATAAATCATGTGGAAATATAGGTCTTTTTCTTAAAGTTTTCTTCAATTACCCTGAAGTCATCTTCCACCCTGTTAGTATGTACTTTTTTGCCTCCCAAATCCGACTGCAATTTCCTTTAGACCATTATCAAGAAGTGAAATTTCTATTCTTTTACCTGCTGGAATTCAACTGTACAAACTGAGGTATGCTTCAGCTCTCACTCCTAACTTTTGTTTTTTGTTTTTGAAATGCTATCCTGCTTGTCTCACCCTTAAAGTTCCACCCTGTTAGGCTATGTTATGGAGAATGTTTGTCCTATCAAAAAAATGTAAAAACAAATCTGACATAGTTATAAAAGTTCTGTTCATCTGTAGTAGGTTAGCTAGCTAAATGTTGATCACTCAAAGAGCTATGGCTAACTTAGCTCAGAATTTTCCACCCTGTTAGATCTATAAACCTAACAGGGTGGAATGTGAAACATATTCTATTCATCAAAAATTGTTTTGCTTGTTTCAAGAAGAAAAAAAAAATCTAAGATGGCATAAGGGACATATACTATCCAAGAAAAGCTCATTATTGTTTAACATTTACATTATTAACATGTTGTGATAACTATGTATATGTCCCTAACAGGGTGGAATATTTTTATGGACAGTGTCTGAACAATCTACCAATAATTATTATTATAGAGTCCCTGAGCTTGCCCTATATGTCAAACATCAAACCTGTATGTTAAACATGTCACTATTTTGAAAGAAACATGAAAATCATGTCTTTTTTTCCCAACATTTATCTGCATTTGCATTTATATCTGCATTTATGCATTTGGCAGACGCTTTTATCCAAAGCGACATACATTGCATTTCAATGTACACATTTACATTCCTATAAGTGCTTGCTTTCCCTGGGAATCGAACCCATAACCTTGGCGTTGCAAGCGCCAGCGCTCTACTGTTAGAGCTAGAGGAAAGCATATATGAAGCCAAAATGTCACCGTACCACGAATGACCCACATATTACTTTATCTTTTGTTTTAAAGACTAAAGGCACTATAATCTTTTTTTTAAAAAAGCAGAGCCGTGGTAAACATTAAAATGTGAGAACTTTACATGAAACTCTGTGTAATTAATACTGAATGGGTTTTTGTTTATTTTTACACCGCAACAGGACATCCAAGGTTTCTTTAAGAAGAAACCATGTCAGAGACAGATTTCATGCAGAGAACGTTCGCCGACACACACACACACACACACACACACACACACACACACACACACACACACACACACACACACACACACACACACACACACACACACACACACACACACACACACACACACACACATTCAATGTTTGTGTTGAGAATAAAGTGTGTTAAATGACTATGCCTAGGTGATGTTTTTTATGTATTAGAACAAAACTGTGTGGTCCAATCCATGTATAATACAAAATGATTTTCAGGCTGTTGTTCAGTGCCACATTTAATACCATTTATAGGTCACTGAGCATTACAAAGATTTTTTTAAATCGTGCTTAATATTTTCTAAACAAGTATTTATTCCCATTTGAATTTTCTGATTTTCCCTTGGGCCCCCCCTGACTTGATCTTGGTCCCCCCTGTGCCCCCCCATTTATAAAATCCTGGAATCGCCCCTGCTTGTTAGTGCCCAAATTAGTGTTCACGATACATTACTCACATCATGTCAGAGAAATTAGGGTTTGGCTGGTTAGTATAGACAGTTAGCCCCTGGTATATGCTAACTGCATCATTAAAGAAAAACATATTTCTGTCAGAAAAAAAACCTCAACAGCCATTAAAGGGAAAGTTAGTCTTTCAACTAGGGATAGTTAAAAGACTAAATTAAATCTGTTTAATCATAGAAAGCGATCGAGTCTCTTCAGAAAATTAAGACTAAACTGCTCTATTCATATGGATTAGTTTTACGATTTCTTTATGAACTTTTTGAAGCATCAAAGTGGTAGTTGCGTATTGTCAATGGAGGGACAGAACACTCTTTGATTTCATCAAAAAAGATCTTTATTTGTGTTCTGAAGATGAACAAAAGTCTTACGGGTTTGGAACGACGTGAGGGTGAGTAAATGATGACAGAATTTTCATTTTTGTGTAAACTATACCTTTAAGAAGCAATGTGATATGTTAGTTAATTGGAAGCTCTTGAAAGCATGAAATTGACTTTTTCTGCCTGCTGTCTTCACAACTCATTATAGCACTCCCAGAGCCGTATGAGCAAACAGTGTAAATGTCCTTGAGATGAATAAGAATGTAACAGTAAACAGTAAGAATCAAACACATTCAAAGACAACCAGATTAGAAAATGTACACAAATACTGAGTGACCCCTACTGGTCATTAATAGAAAATACATGCCAAGTTCTTTATCACGAGGTGCTTAAATGTAGGCTACTTGAAAGAATCATTTGGCTACTTGAAATAATAATAATAACAGTAATAATAAGCACCAAGCCTAAATAACTTCAAATATATTTCACGATGCTGTTAATAAAGTGAAAACTACAATTATCTTGCTATTGGTCATGTTCATGACCAATGAAAAAAAAAAAAGTCCCATGGTGATTGACTTTGTTTCTTGTCTTGTCTTTCTTTCTTTCTTTCTTTCTTTTTCTTTTTTTCAGATTGTCTTTATTGCATCATACTTAAAGAGTTAATCAGATGTTCTCTAATCAGCTTTTGCACAAGATGTCATCATTGCACATGATTATGAATACAGGACATGTAAATTGGAAATTTCTGAATGATCATACTCACACCGAGAACCCTGTGCCAAGTACTACTGAAATGCACAATGAAACAGACAAATAACCTCTAATGTACATATAGTGTGCTTGCTGCAATCTGATTCACCTCTGTAGTCAGTGCCAAGTCAAAAAAAAAAAAAAAAATCAAACTCTGCCCTCTACTGGCGTCATGTGATACTAAGAATTATTACAGTCATTATTCTAAGAGTTAAACCCATCGACCCATAAATATACAATTTTAACTATCCAGTGTCAAAAAAGTCAGTCTATTAAAGTTAATCATTATCATTATTCCGGAAAATATGCAAATGCTTAAAATGAATAGATCTGAAATTAATATATTTTAAAATAAAGATTTTATTTTTTCACTAAATTCCCCTTTTTCCTTATAATCTTTGTTCAATGCCTTTTGTTCAACTGGAATTTTGGTGATTTTTACTGGAGTATGAAGAAGCATGCATTGCTATGTATTTAAAATTAGTTTAATATGCTGATGTCACCATTATGTTCAGTTAGTTTGCTTTCATGGACTTTTAGTTTTCATTCATCACGTGTCTTTCTTTGTCTTTGTTTCCTGCCACTCATTAGTTCAATGGTCACTGTCATTATTTAGTTTGGTTCAGCTGTCTACACCTCGTTATCTTTAGTATTTAAGTTGATGTGTGTTCCCTTTTAGTTTGCACTGAGACTGACTACGCTTACAAGCAGCCAATATTCAGGTTATGGTCGGGTTAAGGTCACTATTCGGGTTTCTGAAACATTAGGAATAACCCGTGTACATGCGTGAGCAGAGAGAGTTTCTCCTGTATACATGGAATTGCAATATCCCGATGTAAATGGCGACACGCGGTTAGCGTCTGGACGTACAGACAACCTTAAGACGCAATATGCGTCATTTCCGATTCTTCTTCCTGTATCCAAAGAAAACAACAACAGCAGCAGCACGCGGATGATGAATAGTTCGGGGCAGATAGCGATCGCCTTTGTTTCCACTTTGGTGCTGGTACTGACCTCGCAAAAGTATGCTGTGCTGCGTCTCGCCATGTTTACTTCCGGTATACTGCACACGGGTTTTTGTCTGCACCGAGAAGTTCCTCTACCCAAAAGAACAAGATTCCTTGCGAATAGAACATGCGCAGAACACAAATCATTATTGGCATATGCCGATACGCGTTTACATGACCAAAAATTCGGGTTAGAAAAGGGGTCCTCCAACCCTGCCTCTGTTGGAGGTTTGCATCCCTTCACCATCTCTAAGCATGCCCTGCTATGATGTCGAGCCTCAGGTCAAGCAACCTCCATCAGTGCCTGAGCAAGTGGATCCTGTGGCTCCACTTCTGATCCCTTCGCTCCATCTCAGGCCGTCGAACTGTTTGGCTCCGCCTTGGCTCCTTCCACCTTCAGCTCCACCAGATACCCTCGGCCTTGCGGCTTCACCGGGATCCCTTGTCCCAACTTGGTCAGTGGTCAATCTGCTTTCACCACAGGTTCTTCTGCTGCGCTCTATTCCTCGACCCCTACGGCTACAGTGGGCTCCTCCTTCCCTTCGGCGTCACCTCTGTCCTCCATCAAACCGGCTCCACCTTAGACACTCGTCGCTGCGGATGAAGCTCAAGCAATGTCGCCAGCAATTCCATCGGATCTCCGTATGTGCCCTGGGATCCGGCCAACTACCATCGTCGCAGCCAGGGTGTTCCCTCTGAGGGGCTGTTTACACTACACCGTTTTCAACTAAAAAAAACAAAACAGAAAAGTTTGTTTACACAACAACGGCGCTTTGGGTGCCTGAAAACGCAAAATTTTGAAAACGGGTTTCAAAGTGCACGTTTTTGAAAACACGAATCTCTGAAGACAATGACGTCATGCACATGCATATTACATGTTCAATCTATAGTGTTTCATGGCCATCTAATGACCCGATCGTGAGAAGGGGGATCGTTTTGACAATGGTGTTGTCTTTAAGTGGAAAACTCAAAGGAAAAACATCTCAGTTTTAAGCATATCGTTGTCATGAGTACTCTCAGTTTGTCCAGTCACGTTAAATCTAGTGTTGTGCAGCTAGCATCTGCCTTTTGTATCGTTTGCTCGTGTGGATTATTTAAGCCGTTTTGAACCTGATCTTCATCCTCCTGTTCTTCCTGCAACCAAGCATGACAGCTATCCAGTAAAATGGAAACATAAGGATGTTTTGATTGTTTAATACATTTTAATCTTTAATCTAAAAACATTTAAGTCTAGTGGAGATAAAACTGCTGGTGTGTAAAATTCTTGATTGTTTAAAAAAAATAGCAAAATTATGTAACATTAGGTGATTAAAAAAAAAGATATATAAGGATTCAGCTGAAATTTTTTACATTTAAAAAAAAAAATTAGACAATTGGAAATGTTTAATTTTTCATATTGGCCTATATTTCCAGGGAAATTTTTTGTTTTGTTTTGCTTTTTCTTTATTATTTTATTTCAAGGTCTGAAGACATTAGTCAGGTCAAATCACCTTTATTTATATAGTGCTTTTTACAATACAGATTGTTTCAAAGCAGCTTTACAGATATAACAGGAAAATAATGTTGTAATAATATTGTTGAATATAAAATTAAATGTCCCCAACTAAACAAGCCAAAAGCCAATGGTGACAAATGTGAAGAAAGGCGAAAAAGGCGACAGTGGCAAGGAACCAAAACTCCATCAGTGACAGAATGGAGAAAAAACCTTGGGAGAAACCAGGCTCAGTCGGGGGGCCAGTTCTCCTCTGGCCAACGAACAAACAGTGTATGATTATGATTCAGGCAGCATTACAGGTCAGAGGTCAGATTGGATCGGAACATTATATAAAAATAAAGAAGTGAAATAAAAGACAATACAATAAAATAAAATACAACACATCTATAAAATTATTATGCTAATCAATTATCCATCAATTGTCAAAAGCCGAACTAAAAAGATGGTGCTTCAGCCCGGCCTTGAACAGGGGCAGGTCCATGATGGAGCGTAATTCCAGGGGCAGAGCGTTCCAGAGTTTCGGCCCCGCTACCGCAAAGGCACGATCACCCCACTTTTTGCACCTGGACTCTTGGACCACCAGCAGATGTTGTTCAGAAGAACGCAGGGCTCTGCTGGGCTGATAAAGGGTCAGCGTATTACACAGATAAAGAGGTGCAAGACCATGGATGGAGCAAGAAACGAACAGTAGGATCTTAAACTGGATTCTGAACTTGACTGGGAGCCAGTGCAGAGAGTGCAGGACAGGAGTGATGTGGTCATGTTTATGGGTGTTGGTAAGAAGCCTGGCCGCTGCATTCTGGACAAGCTGTAGACAGTGCAAAGAGGCCTGATTTAACCCGATGTAGAGAGCATTGCAGTAGTCCAAGCGTGAACTAATAAAAGCGTGGATTGTTTCCACAAAGTCACTACCGCTGAGGAATGGTTTGACCTTGGCCAACCGACGAAGCTGGAAGAAACTTGCCCTGATCACAGAGTCTACCTGTTTATCAAGCATCAGACTACTGTCCAAAATCACCCCAAGATTCCTGAAAAAGCATTTTCATTATGGTAATCTACATAATTTCCATAGCTACTCAGCTGAATTGCTACAGCACATTTGTAGCTTTTCAGTAGCATCTCTGTATCTTTGCATTTTCATTATGGCAATCTACATAATTTCTATAGTTACTCAGCTGCATTGCTACCGCACATTTGTAGCTTTTCAGTAGCATCTCTGTATCTTTGCATTTTCATTATGGTAATCTACATATTATGTATTGTTACTCAGCTGCATTGCTACAGCACATTTGTAACTTTTCAGTAGCATCGTTGTATGTATCTTTTCATATGTGGTGTTCTATATGACACGCACAGCAAATATTTAGGAGTGTATTCACAAGATCTCTAATGTATCCGTAACCCTTTCACAAGACATGTGATGTCATTCAAGTAACTATCCATAGATGTTCCTTTTGACTATCCAAATAAAGTGAAACACACGTGAAGCTTAGTTGACAGTTTATAGCTTATGTACTTCACATGAACAAATTATCAAGTCAGCAACATAATCAGTGCATTTACAAACTCTACAAATCATCCATAGATGTTCCTTGTGACAATCCAAATAAAGTGAAACACACGTGAAGCTCAGTTGACTGTTTATGGCTTATGTACTTCACATGAACAAATGATCAAGTCATCAACATAATCAGTGCATTGACAAACTCTCCCATGTTATAAAATAAATATCTTCAAATCAAGTTCAGTGCATTCACAAACTGGAGCACTAGGGAAAATACCAGGTAAATACAATCAACGCGTCAACATCTGCTGTATTTCAAAAAAAGCATCAGAGGTCAACATTTTAATGAAATGAAATCCCAGAATTATATTGCCGGGTATATTGCATCATCTACCAAATTTTACTCATCTTATACAGCAAACAGAGACTCTTTTACATATAACTGTCAGAAATCTGCCCCAAATTAATGAACAACAAAAAACAATTACACAGCCTAATGCTGAACATTATGTCATGGTTGTAACACAACCCTAATGTATATGTGCCCCCTAAAGGGTGTTCACCTCTACAACTCACTACAGTATCACTACGTCATATTATTGTGTTCTATAAACTTTACAATACTGAATGTCTACAATTTGTCTTCATTCATTAACATCCTGAGGTCATTTTGTACAGTCTCTCTAATTATGTACTGTACTCTACTACAAAAATGAAGTCAAGCTATTATAAGAATACACACAAATCATATGCATTCACCATTGTTCTGTTTAAGAGGTACTATTGTCCTGTTGACCTAGAACTTACTTTAGTTGAAATGGAAGTAACTCTCTTTTTCTTTTCATCTCAACTACTTTTTCTTCAATTTCCCCCACTATCTTTTCTGCACATAACTTTGCTAGATCTGACAGTTTTCTGCAGAAAGGCAGTTGCTCCAACACCTGTCTTTCTGCTATGAAGAGCTCAGCAATGGGTGCAGTGGCAGCCACTGCATTCCTGGACACGACTGCCTTTCGAAAAGCCATGGACATAGTGTTCCCCTTCTTTGTCAAGTTTAGCAGCCGCTGGTATCTGGTGACTACATCTTTGATGTTACCTGCTAAAGAAATTGAACAGAAGAATACAAAACTGTCAATATATATTCTTTATAGATGTCTACGGCTACAGCAGCTCGAATTTCTGTTTAATGAATGCAGCTCCTCACTTCTCCACCACCCAAAAATTTGTTATTTTTGTTGGCAAGCGTTGGCAATTTGGAAAACGAAGCGAAAGCCAAAATGATTGATGAAATCAAAGTGTTTCAGGTAAGACGATTTACTATTCATAAGTTACATTTTACTACTTGTAGTAGTAGGCCAACTGATTAACACCTAAACGGAATTGGTTTAAAAGACAGATGTGCTGCCAAAAACAACAAGCAGATCCAGCTCAATACATTCACAGTGGCATGTATGCACTTTGTACATATCAGAAGCTCTACAATTCTGTGATTGAATGATGTAATTAATGATGTGATTAAGGTGTCTCTGATTGTCTTTTTGTGACAGTCTGGCGAGACAATTAAATTAATATGTGGTGAGGAAATTTACAGAATACGATTTTAATTAAGTTTGTAAATCCAAATATCTAATCAACCAATCATGTGGCAAGACTTTCGCTGAAGTTTAGTCCAAATTACCGAATTTGGAGGAAAAGTGATTTAAGTGACTTTGAACGTAAATTGTTATTTGTACAAGACCGGCTGCTATGCATTAATGCTTCTGCATTTGTTCAAAGAGGACAGACTACACTGTATATATTCTGGACATGCACTGAGGTACTTTTTCCAATGACACACATTTATTTGGCAGACCTAAATTGACTGAGCCTTAAAGCCCCCCTCCAGTGTATTTTGACATTTCTATGATATTTCTTATTTCATTTCCTTACAATTTTGATTACCCACATAGTTCGCCAGATATTTTTTGACAAATAGCTTAATTTTGTGCTCAAAGTTGCAAACGTTGCTTAATAGTTAAAACGGGGTGGTGACGTATGACTACAATAAATTCCGTAAGTCATCCGTCATTCTCCAAGCTTGCGCAGGCGCACTGTCACGCCTCGTTAAGTCGGAGCATCCACCGATTAACATCGTTGTTACAGTATGTTTGTTCATTATGGTATTTCTGTTTGCGGTGATAGAGATTCTGTTTAGCAAGTAAATTGTTGAGACTACACGCCACACTGGTGGGTAGAAAACACTTCAATCTGCTTGATCTGCACCGCTGCATGTCTTGTTCTCATGCGTACTACACGAAGTTAATAGCGTCTGTAACCAAAAAAATTTTTTGGTGAAGAGCAGCAATGTTTTATTTCAAGAATAGACACTGACTGATTTACTTTTCAAACTTTTCGGTTTGAGGCATTGGGATATAGGCCCCTATCAGTGTCATTGAGCCATATAATGCTGTAATTGTGCATAGATCTTAATGTTGTTGTTTATGTACATGGATTTTACATTAATCATAACCAAAGTCTCCTATTTAATGGCTGTTTTTTTATCTTACCTCGACTTCTATAGTCTTTGCCTTTATTTTTCTTGTCCTTTTTCTTGTTTTTCTTTCTTTTGTCCTTCTTTCTTTTTTCCTTCTTTCTCTTCTTCTTTCTCTGCTTCTTCTTTTTCTTCTTTTTTGAATCAGAGTCAGAGCTGGAATCAGAGTCGGAGTTGGAATCAGGGTCAGAGCTAGAATCAGGGTCGGAGCTAGAATCAGGGTCGGGGCTGGAATTGGAGTTTGGGTCGGAAGATTGCTGGGGTGTCAGCTGGGGTCTCTCTTCAATTCCCTTAGGCTGCACAGCATCAGTCACTATGTATAATATATTACAAACAAAAATACATTTGAATTGCAGGACACACTGCAGGAGCAATTTCCATGTCATCGCCACTACTTATTATTTTATAGTAGATTATATACTTATTTTACCAGGGAGCAACATGCTGGGCCTGCCTTAAATTTTGGATTGTACTTTGGAATCTGACACAATCTAAATGAACCCTGCCTGTACCCCACTACAAGCCTTCATGCCATCTATTGGTACCTTAATCTGTCTGTGTGTGTAAAAACAGTGCTACCCTTGACCGAAGTGGTCGCGTTCCCTTTTCATAAAATACTACTAGTGATTTTATTGCTGCCTTCTGTGTCTGCATTTTACCCCTACAGTGTGATACATTATTATGCTGATTGAAGAGGCAGTTTATCATCACTTCAAGCTACGTGTGAACCAAGATAAGTATATATATATTGTATGCCTATATTTATTTAGAGCATTATTATAGACTAGAACAAATATAGGCCTATTTTAACTAAACTGTAATTAATGCCTAAAAATTTACTAAAAAAGTTCTATGAACAAAATAGCATGGAGCTACTTTTAGTTGTGCAACCTTCCACCTCACAAAACAGTGCTCAGGTTACCTACCCTCTTTGTCAGCAGTCATCTCAGCCACTTGCTGCTCGAGAATTTTTTTTATCACTCTCCAGTTGTTCCACTCGATCTTGAAGGATCTCTGCTTTATTTTTCCATTTAATTGGTTCTTGGTTCAGTTCTTGAGCTGCAACAACAGAAAAACACAGAAGATGACAGTTTATCAAAGCAGAGGTACATTTCTGGCATTTGTTGTTTTAACTGTATAACACACGTTGAAATTAAATGACCTAGATTGGGAGATAATGCCAAGTAGGTGCAGACCAGCGTTTTGTGTGGCAAGAAAATCCAGAAAGAACAACAACATGGCGACTAACTAAAAAAACAAATGATGCAACTGTAAATTATTTTGGTTGTGTATTATAGAGGTGCAATCTACAAGATTTAATAAACACAACTGAGGTGTTTCTGCTCTGATAATCAGTACAGTACTTTTTTGGCATTTAGCAGTAACTCATATTCAGAGTGCCTTACAGTAAGTACAGGGACATCCCCTGGAGCAACTTTGGCCCTGTCACAAATCACGTAACAAGTCTGACACTTTAACCACTGAGCAAGTTGATGCCACTACGTTCTAGGCTATTGCCAGAATGGTTTTCTGGCAATGAGCTAAAAAGTTTAGCACACAAAAAAAAAAACCTTACACCTAAGATAACTAGCTAGCTAATAGTACTTCACTCAGTATTTACTTCTTCAGGCAAAAACCCCCTGCAATTTGACTTAACTGACAGGTGTCATGCCAAAGTACTTGCATCGTACCCCACCGAGGCGTGCATGCGATCAGCAGTGAAGGTGGACACCCATAATGTATATTGTTTGCACTGAATTGAGAATGTATAAACAAGTTAAGTTACTGTTTGGAAAAAAAACTTTAGATCCAGATCCGCTGTAACCTTTTGTAAGGAAACTCCTCCTACGAATAGCTAAGCGGTCAATGGACTACTGTAAAATCAATATCTCTGTAACTAGTTTAACACATTGGTGGCCTCAATTACATTTAGGTCCCCTACTTCACTCAAAATGTACATTGAACTGAATGCAGCATTACAGGTAATATTGATGTTGATGTTGAAGTAGCCTATCAACGGTGAAAAATCGAATTGTATAACGTTATACTTAGGATGTAGCTGGGAGAAATTGTGAAATATCAACATTGTCAACATTACATCTGCTTGTGTCACTAGTTACGTTTGTCAGTGTCAATTATCATGTTCTTATGTGATTTAATGTTGCCCTGTTTTTATAGAATTGTGTTGGGCGAATATAAATATATTGTCAAGATAAATTATCTTATCTCATCTTATACACACATTAACTATTAAGCCTGCTGGTTGGGTGACCTCATCTGAGTAAAAAGAGAGAGAAAAATAACGATTAAATGATCCACATGTTACATTTGTCATTATTTTGGTGGACTGGAAGATCTGCCTTCACCACTGAATCCATCGCGCTGCGGTTGGGGGTAACTAACGTCACCTTGACACCAGCCCTCTATGAGTTTAAGTTATAACGTTAGCTAACGTTACCACTAACAAGCCCCTACTTACATTCTTCTTCAACGTCCTCCTTTTCACGGTCACGTTTTTGTCCCCTTGTCCCGAAAGCGGCCATGCTGGATGGATTCTAGAAACGATACTGGTTATTTAGCTAACTTACCTCATGTGGACATTAAAAACTTTGAGCTAACGTTAGCTAGCTAGGTAGCGTTACAACTCACAACTGTGACTGAAAAAGAAAGCAGTGATTCATGCCAGTGATTAGCAGTTTACATTTAGCTTGCCAACTTTAGATCTGTTATTACACAGATGTTAACACAGTTACTTACATCCGCAATCATTTTGCTTTTGTGATTGTAAGCTACAAAAAACTGCCAGTTCAACTAGCTGTTAAACCACTCGTTTGTTATTGGTCTAGAGGAGAACGTAAGGTGGATGTGTGTGTACATGTATGACCGTTTACAGCGATGACACAGCCAATGAAATGCGAGTGCGCCAAATACTATATAAGCAAGGAGTGCGCCAATCCTATTCAAATTTTCCTGGATCCTGCATGCCTCCGGAATTATGGACTTTTGCATTAGAAAACTAATTTCGAAAGTTTATGTTAAATAAAACAAAAAATCAACTTTAAAACTGATCAAATGGCTGCAGAAAAAAAAAATCTGCTGAAAGAACAAATTAAATGCAGGCAATGTGGATATAAGATGAAGATGGTTTCATACCAGTGCACAGACAACTTGATTTGGTGAGTCATTGTGTTATTGAATGATAGTTATATCAACCTAATAAGCTTTTTTTTTTTTTTTTTGAAAAAAGCATGCATGATTTAAATGTCTAAAACAACATAGACTTTTTAATCAGTTAATCAAATTTATTGTTTAAAGCCCTTTATATATCAGCAGTCAGATGTCACAAAGTGCTTATACATATACCCAGCCTTAAACCCTGTAGAGCAACAACAGGTTGCACAGTGGGTAGGATAAACTTCCTGTCATCTAATTACATGTGCGCTGTGTCCAGGGTCTTTAGGCAGTCCACCATCAATTGCGTGATAAATGTACACAGACAGTGGCTTTGGTTAGGGTAGCCTAGGAGTTGTCATGCTGGCTGGTTCTGTTACAAGTGTAATTCATGAATTCAGCTCGTCATAAGATTCACCGTGACACCAGAAATGTTAGAATACAGCATTTATTTTAACAATAAGCAGGCTTTACTCATTTCTATTTGACAGTATAAGCTACTGGTCAGTAAGAACACCGTTGCCAGGTTATAGCTTTTCCAGCATGTTCTGATCAGTTTATTAGATCATCAATCATGTGCACATTTTAGCCTATTTGACAAGCAATTTAAGTCTTTAATATAAAAATTCTTTATTTCCAGGGAATGCCACAGAAAGACATGTCAACGATTGAGAAGGAGTGTGAGGACTGGGTCAATTTTCTATCGGTCCCACGCCAGCCTTTTTACATGGATGAAATACATACACAGGTAGAAAACCTTCATAATATGTATTTGGTTATATAACAGCATATAAGGTAATTGCAGTAACTTACATGGTCAGGAGAGTGTTCAAATGTCCTCTCACACTTTGACTTGTCTGACTTTCTGGTTGGATCAATGTAGAAAGAAGTTAATTTGCATGGCACTTTTACCCAGAAAGCAAGGCTTTGTTCAGCTCTCCCTGCATTTGCTGAGTTTCAACACAGAGACCAGCTGCAAGCTCAATCACAGTTGAAGGCCAGAGAACACATTCTATTCGTCATAAGAACTTCATGATTGAGTGAGCAGGTTGAAAAGACACAAATTTGACAATTATTAAACATCACTGGTTTAAGTTGCTAAAGTTGTGTTTGAATTTAAGTTGTGAACCTGAATTGAAGGTATATAATGTAAGTGCATTATATACTTTAAATCTAGTTAGGTTGGTTATGCCATTAAATTAAAAACATAGAAAACAATAAATGTTTAATTTAATTTAATATATTTCACATTTGTTTCATGTTTGTTTATTGTGCTTTTAAGTAGTTAAAATTGCCTTGTCAACGTAGATGGCAATACAAAAATCAGGCATGGTTGATTTTACTTTTGCACTTAATACTTTTACTGTTGGCTTGGAATTTATATTTGATATTAACATTGCTCAAGAAAAAATAATGTTTTAGTTTTCACGGTGCAGCTATATTTCTTTAGAGCCATTTAAGGGTATAATAGACCTGCAGGAATTTAGTTGTGCTTTTAGCTATAGATGGTTTAAAGCATAGTCGGGACACTGGGAATTCAACAAATATACAGGATTGTTTTAAATTGTTCAAATTGCTATGGGCCGATTTCCCGTTAAGGGCTTAATATAAACCAGGACTAGGCTAATTCTACTT
This sequence comes from Siphateles boraxobius, assembly GCF_051911475.1. Taxonomy (NCBI): domain Eukaryota; kingdom Metazoa; phylum Chordata; class Actinopteri; order Cypriniformes; family Leuciscidae; genus Siphateles; species Siphateles boraxobius. Next base: position 12,312,773 of record NW_027508799.1, read on the forward strand.
AAATTAATCCACACTAAACAACTGACTTTCTGAGATGTTGCTTAAATTTGGATTAACTAGTTCTAGACTACAGAGTCTCAGATTAAGGTAATCAAGGACAAGTGAGATCATCTTTTGGAAACCCGATTAGATTAATGGCATGCACATGTGGCTAAGGAGAGGTTGCTATAAAAACCTGGTATGGAATACTTGTAATTCATTAGTCTTAAGGAGTGTGTGGAACAGGAGTCACTACACTTAACCAAAAAATGGATAAAGGCCGAAGAAAACGCTCAAAAAACTTCAGTGAATTTGAGAAGACCCTTTTTAAACAAGTTGTATCAAACTATCCTGTAATTGAAAAAAAAAACAGCATGATTCAGCTACAGAAAACAAGAAGAAGAAGGCATGGATTTCCATATTGAATGAATTCAACTCAAATGGAAAAGTAACCAAACGGACACTCCCAACAAGTTCACGTAAGATTTATTTTTGCCCCGTTCTTACAAATCAGACAATTATAAATGTTTTCATTAATGAAATGTAAAAAGAAAACAATAATATATAGAACTCCTACTTCAGAGTATATATTGGGGCGGTTTCCCGGACAGAGATTAAACCTAGTCCTAGACTTAAATGGCCCTTTAAACCAGATTAACAGAAATCCGCTTTCTCTGTCATGGCTTTAAATAGTCCTAGATTTAGTTTAGTCCAGAGTTTAATAAACTGATTTCCTGGAGGAAGATTGGAGTTACCCCAGGACTAAATTGAGGCTTAAATTAAATCTACCAGGAGGCAGTGTTTACAGTGTGTTTCAAAGAAGACACATATATTACTAGTATATATATATATATATATATATATATATATATATATATATATATATATATATATATATATATAATATATTAATAGCACCCCTGGTAAATATGATCAAAAATGTTTGTAAAAAATGTATTTACATTTCTTTTATTTTATTCCATAGCTGATGTGTGCAGTTTATGTAGCTTGCTTGAAAATAATTTTCTCTTGTCTAGTAAAGTTTTTTTGATTGCAGTATTTTTCTGATGCCATTTTTTTCCTTGTATTTGCTTCTCCCAGTTCTATGCAATTTTTAGCTTTTCTTGGTTCATTCCATGTTTTATAGGCAACCTCGTTCATGCTAATTCAGATTAGTACAGTTGGTTTTAAATTAATCTGGTTTATTTTAGTTCAGGACTCCATAGTCCAGGTGTGACTAATCTGTACTTAATCTGTGCTACAGAAAGCCATTTTTTAAGTCACGGTTAACTATTCTAGATTAAGGCCTACTCCTGTCTTAATTTAAACCCTGTCCGGGAAACCGCCCCATTATCTTGTAAAGGTCCTGTGGAAAAACATAAAAATAAACCTGAAAAAAACAACTGCTGCTACGCGTCGAGCGTTTCAAGACAGGTGGGGGACTCCCAGTTCCACCAGACACAGAGGAGTTGGGGGACTTGTTGGCTGGGATTATTGAAAGTCAGCAACCCCTGGAAGGTATTCCAGATGATGACCATTTGGACAGTTCAGGTGAGAAATCTTTCAAAGACTCATTTTATAGGACACGTCTCATTTACAGTAACATGTGCTATCCCATCCAACATAATTAAATGCAAGTCATGTCTTGTAACAAAAATTAGGTAATGACCTTTATTGTTGAATTCAAATGTAATGCTACATTTTTTTTCCATACAAAGATGACCTGATCTTGACACAGGACTTGGGGGGCGCAGGGAACAGTCAAGATGCTCAAATGAATCCAGCAGCAGCCAGCACCAAAATGCAGCAGCATCCAGTCTCCTGCAGTAGCATTAGTCAGCATCCAGCAGTCTCAAATCCAGGCAGCAAGTCAAGAGGGAAAAGGATGACCATTCATGAGAAACTTGCCATAGAGTTCCATGAACGTAAATTACAATATTTTAAAGAAAATTCTTCATCTTGAGTTGTCTATGAAAGAGAGAGAGACATGAAGCAGCAGCAGTGTCAATTGTCTTTCGAACAAAATCTCAGTTAAATAAATAATTTCCTTATTTTATTTTACCTGTCTATGCCAATTATTTATATATCACTCAAGGCTCATTTATGAGAAGTGCTGCAAAGCAAAAGCATCTCTGTAAGCAAGTCCATTTCTGTCATTGGCTAGCTCAGCGATAGGGACATGTTGGTCATCATCATCTTCAATATCAGGGTCTGGGCAGCCACACTGTTTAAGAAAATTATGAAGCACTGCTGTTGCAATAATAACAATGCAGCAGGTTCAAACCGCAGTGTATTTCGGAGACACTGGAAACGATTCTTCCATACACCAAACATGTGCTCTATTAGCCCTCTGATGAGCATGTGAGCTTGGTTATAGCGCTGTTGCTCTGGTCTGACTGGATGAAGATAAGGGGGTGAACAAGAAAGTTTGTCTGTGCATACCCACTGTCACCAAGTACAATTCCAGAGTGTTTTGTTTCAAACTGACCGTAAAAAAGAGGAGTTGTGGAAAATCCTTGAGTCATGAGTTGAACCTTTCCAACGTGCAACAATATTGGAGAACTGCATAGTGGGAGTGCACACTCCTTTTACATTTATTGAAAACCATTTTTTACGATTTCTGAATTCCTCAGCATCTGCTGTAGAGGGACACTTGATGGGAATGTGGCAGCCATCGATACAACCAATGACTCCAGGGAAGTTCCCATATTCATAGAAATCTACCTTGTAGGTGGCCTGTTCTGCAGCATTTGGGAATTTGATGAAATCCTTTTTCAGTTCACATATAGCACTACAGACTTTGTGTTCTATTTTGCACACTGTTGATTCACCCACACCACACAAATCCCCAGTGTCACGATGGGAGGTTCCACATGCCAAAAACCTTAAGGTAATTAATATTTGTAAACAAGGAGAAATAGGGGTGCCCCTGACTAAGTCACCTGAAAGCTTGGGCTGCAGCAAACCAATTATTTATGTTGCATTTTCCTTTGACATACGGAAACGGTCAAGAAAATGTAAATCATCAAAATCATTTAGTGGGTTGCTCCTGTCTTTCAGCAACCTTCTTTCTGGTCTTGGTGGTGGTCTCTGATTGTCATTGAAATAGTCGAGGTAATCCATTTTCTGCTACTGTGAACGTGAGCCTTGAAGCAAGAAGTTTTTAATCTGAGGTTAAACCTGCTTCTGACCAGGTTTAATTTAAGACTTCATTTAGATCTGAATTAGGTCTAATCCTATTTCTAGAAATACGATTGTTTAAGTCTAGACTAGTGCAAGTCTGAGACTATTGTAATCCATGTGTGAGAAAGCTACTTCAATAAATCAATAAAAAGGTTTAAAATGACATTTAGTCTACGACTAGGCTTAATCCCCGTACGGGAAACCGGCCCTATTATATGTTTTACACATGAATGAATTAAATGATTAAACTTATTTAATTTTTTTTAAAGGTTTGTGTATGCGGCAAGTGGACATGTTGCAAGATGGGATTTCTAAGAGCAGCACCACACTCTCAAGGATGGCAAAGAAACTTCGGCACATTTGTCTTAAAGGGGACCTATTATGCCCCTTTTCACAAGATGTAAAATAAGTCTCTGATGTCCTCAGAGTGTGTATGTGAAGTTTTAGCTCAAAATACCCAACAGATAATTTTCTACAGCATGTTTAAATTGTCACTTTTTGAGGCTCAGAAAAACGCACCGTTTTAGTGTGTATCCCTTTAAATGCAAATGAGCAGCTGCTGCCGGCCCAGAGGGTGGAGTCTCATGAGCTCGCGCTCAGTGGCAGGACTATCTCATCTCATGGAATGATAATATCAAAACATAAACTCTCAGTAGCCATGTTCATTTCGATGCCCACAGAGCCAGATAATATATGCTGTATGGAGACTGAACAGGTATAGTCTAGTTTAATTACGGTTATAACTTGTTTTTCCATCTTTCTTTTATCCACTATTAGTACAAGCATGTTGTAGCGGACAATTTCACTCTAGAAAATCACTGTAAGAGCTGAATAAACACTGTAATGTTATAAGAAGTCTGCATTAAAGTATTATCCATAAAATCTCTCCCTCTCCTTTTCATTATTATCAACATACACAGCGAAGTACAAAAAACTCCAGTTACAACTAACAGTAAACAAATATTATACACACCTTTTCAGGGGGTGCTTAATAAACTGGTAAACTGTATATCCGTAAAACAACTCCTATGAACTGTAATAAAGTGCGCGCTCTCACTTTCATTACTGCCATGATCAGATAATGTCAGGCCTATCGCTCCAGTAAATAAACAGAGCTATGTGGATTAGCTCTGGATTACCAGCTACACAACACCGACAACGCTTGGGAGACATTCTCGACAGTGCAGCAATGGCGGATGTGTACAACTCTCAACTCGCTGTGAAGTCGATCAGGGCGGTTCTATGTTAGAACGGCAGTGTCTGTCAACACTCCTGGGCGGGGCCTGTGGCTTTAGTAACGTCACAAAAGCCACACTCTGAAAACAAGTCGTTGGGAGACACTGCTTATGATTTATGGGGATTTAAAAAAAAGGAGTGGGTGGATTTTTATAACTGCTGGGTGGTTGTGTACACACACTGCCATCACACATTTATGTCCAAACTCCATGCAAAAGTGAATTTTGCATAATAGGTCCCCTTTAAAAGCATGAGAAAGTATCGGAAGCAAAAAGGGCAGAGAATAGGTGGAGCTGATGTTCTCGTCCACATTGACGAAAGCAATTTCTGTCATAAAAGAAAGGTATTCTATTGCTAACCTAATCATTCTATCCAAATCGATTATTCAAGTTATAGTTTTAAAGTTTAAATTTGCAATATCTACACTAAATTTACACACAGAAAAAATAACAAAAATAAAGAATCTACAACATTGTAGGAAGAAGATGCTTCTCTCAATAATATTTTACTAATTCAAATCACTCACAAACAGCTCAAACCTTCATCTCTCTATCAAACCGATGGCAATGCAGACTTTCTCTTAAAAATGTCTCCTTGTCCACTCATTATCTTTTAATGTTTTTTTTTATTTCAGTACGCCAGAGGACGCTTTGGAAAAACATGGAGGAGAAAGACGTGGGTATTTAGAATGTTGGAGATACGGGGTAACTCCAGGCGTCCTGTCCTTTGTCTTGTGAAGAAGAGGAACAAGGATACCTTGGTTCCTATTATCAGAAAACACTTCAAACGTCAGAGTATGTGTCACGGTGTTGTGCGGGTAGAAGATGGCTGAGTCAAAAGCTCCAAATCAAACAGTTTTACTGATCAAACTCACAGGTACAGACAGGCAGGCAGAATGACGGGGAGAAACACACACTAAACACATCAATATAACTTTAACAACCGACCAGGACACACTGAACAGAAGCAAACTAAATACAAGCATGAATCAAACATAACAAGGTGAAAACAGGTGACACTGATGATGATAACGAGGGACAGGCTGGTAAGTGAGGGAGTGAGTTCAGGTGTGGAGACAAGAAGGATTCTGGGAAGTGTAGTGAAGATGACTAAGACAGACAGGTGCAGACGAAGACTGTGACAGAACGCCCCCCTTCAACAAGGTGCGACCTCGCGCCGTAGAACATCAATGGGGTGGGGGGGGGGGCGGGCGCCCTGAAGGCTGGCCAGGGCGTGGCCAAACTGAGACGGGAAGCCTCCAGGGCGGATCAGGAAGTGCAGCCCTATGGCCCCCCCCAAAAAAATTAATGGGGAGAGTGACAGAGTCACTACTAGTCTCTGGGCTGGACGGAACCAGCGGTGAAGGGGTCTCTGGGCTGGACGGAACCAGCGGTGAAGGGGTCTCTGGGCTGGACGGAACCAGCGGTGAAGGGGTCTCTGGGCTGGACGGAACCAGCGGTGAAGGGGTCCGTGGGCTGGACGGAACCAGCGGTGAAGGGGTCCCTGGGCTGGACGGAACCAGCGGTGAAGGGGTCCCTGGGCTGGACGGAACCAGCGGTGAAGGGGTCCCTGGGCTGGACGGAACCAGCGGTGAAGGGGTCCCTGGGCTGGACGGAACCAGCGGTGAAGGGGTCCCTGGGCTGGACGGAACCAGCGGTGAAGGGGTATCTGGGCTGGACGGAACCAGCGGTGAAGGGGTCTCTGGGCTGGACGGAACCAGCGGACTGGACGGGACGTGAACAGGCTCTGGCTGGACGGTCTCTGGCTGGACGGTCTCTGGCTGGATGGTCTCTGGCTGGACGGTCTCTGGCTGGACGGTCTCTGGCTGGACGGTCTCTGGCTGGACGTGGAGCGAAGCCTCGGCTGGGCTGGAGGTCTCGGCTGGACGAGACTCAGGCTGGACGGTCTCGGCGGGACGAGACTCAGGCTGGACGGTCTCAGGCGGAAGAAGGTCAGGAAGGTCGTCAAAAAGATCAGACTCAGGCTCGGCAGAACATGACTCAGGGCCCACAGTGAGGGAGGATCCACAAACCCATAAGGTGTGGTCGATGAATTCGACAAAAGGGAGATGAAGATCTCCCAACAGCAGCATCTGGGCAAGTAGATCGTCCATCCCACTCCAGAATTGCTGCTTGAGAGATTCCTCATCTCTACTCACGTCCTGATAAAGGTTGATATAGACCTCTACATACTCCTCCAGTGATCGTCCATCCTGGGAAATCCAGTGATCTGCCCTCATGCTAATTCTCTTTTTCCTCATGGTCGGTTCTTATGTCATTTTCTAGGTCAGTTGTTCTGTCTCGGTGTTGTGCGGGTAGAAGAAGATGGCTGAGTCAAAAGCTCCAAATCAAACAGTTTTACTGATCAAACTCACAGGTACAGACAGGCAGGCAGGCAGAATGACGGGCAGAAACACACACTAAACACATCAATATAACTTTAACAACCGACCAGGACACACTGAACAGAAGCAAACTAAATACAAGCATGAATCAAACATAACAAGGTGAACACAGGTGACACTGATGATGATAACGAGGGACAGGCTGGTAAGTGAGGGAGTGAGTTCAGGTGTGGAGACAAGAAGGATTCTGGGAGGTGTAGTGAAGATGACTAAGACAGACAGGTGCAGACGAAGACTGTGACAGTATGGTAGTAAGTGATGAGTGGAGAGCATATTCAAGTCTCTCACATTAGGGCTACAGGCATGTGAAGGTCAACCACAGTCAGCATTACGTAGACCTAGATACAGGTCTACACACTCAGAATATTGAGAGGGCCTGGCAGACCTACAAGAAGGAGGTATGGCGTTTACGTGGCAACCGAACAGAGTCTCTGAAAAGGCAGCTCTGCTTTATTGAATGGACATACTGGTTGGGCAAGAGACACAAACATGGAATCCTTGGTACACTTTTCAAGGACATAAAGAATATGAAATAATCAGCATCTTTTTTTCATTGTTTCAATGTTTTACATGCTTCATCAAAGCAAATGTTGCACAGCCACTAAAATGTTGTGGTATCAGACATACTAAAAGCTTCACTTGTGTTTCACTTTAGTTGAATGTCATAAGACATTCATCTATAGAAGATTTCTAGACTTTGTAAATGCACTGATTTTGTTGATGACTTGATCAATTGTTCATGTGAAGTACATAAGCCATAAACAGTCAACTAAGCTTCACGTGTGTTTCACTTTATTTGGATAGTCACAAGGAACATCTATGGATGATTTGTAGAGTTTGTAAATGCACTGATTATGTTGCTGTCTTGATAATTTGTTCATGTGAAGTACATAAGCTATAAACTTTCAACTAAGCTTCACATGTGTTTCACTTTATTTGGATAGTCACAAGGAACATCTATTGATAGTTACTTGAATGGCATCACATTTGTTGTGAAAGGGTTACGGATACATTAGAGATGTTGTGAATACACTCCTAAATATTTGCTGTACGTGTCATATAGAACACCAGATATGAAAAGATACATACAGAGATGCTACTGAAAAGTTACAAATGTGTGGTAGCAATGCAGCTGAGTAACAATACATATTATGTAGATTACCATAATGAAAATGCAAAGATACAGAGATGCTACTGAAAAGCTACAAATGTGCGGTAGCAATGCAGCTGAGTAGCTGTAGAAATTATGTAGATTACCATAATGAAAATGCAAAGATACAGAGATGCTACTGAAAAGCTACAAATGTGCGGTAGCAATGCAGCTGAGTAGCTGTAGAAATTATGTAGATTATCATAATGAAAATACAAAGATACAGAGATGCTACTAAAAAGCTACAAATGTGTGGTAGCAATGCAGCTGAGTAACTATAGAAATTATGTAGATTGCCATAATGAAAATGCAAAGATACAGAGATGCTACTGAAAAGCTACAAATGTGCTGTAGCAATGCAGCTGAGCATCTATAGATATGTAGATTGGCATAATGAAAATGAAAATATACATTCAGGGAACGCTACTGATAGTTGCAAAGGTGGTTTTAAATGCTTCTTTTGGGTTATAGATGGTTTGTTGAATATCTATAGATGTACTACAAGCACTTCGTTGTTGAATGTCTACAGACATTCAATTATGAATTTATGATAATTTGTTGATAGTTTGTAAATCATGTACAGATGAACTGTTGGAAGTCTGCAGACAATCAGTAGAGAAATGATACTGATACTCTGTTGATACTCGTTAGAGCAGCTACAGATTGACTATCCAAATAAAGTGTTACCGAAAATTTTATCTTCAGGTGCAAACCAGCAGATCACCGGGTTGGGTTACAAAATGGGTGCGACCAAAGTGTCCCGCATAGTATCGGAGGTCTGCAAAGCGCTGTGGACTGCGCTGCAGCCCGCATTTTTGCCCTGCCCTTCAACCAGCCAGTTTGAAGGTATTGCTTCAGATTTTTGGCGACTTTGGAACTTCCGAAACTGCGTTGGAAGCCTTGACCATCTGAAGCCTCAACAATCTGCCCCAACCAGCTGAACTGCCTGGGACCAGAGTCAAAATCCCCCACGTTATCGTTGCTGATGCTGCCTTCCTCCTACACCGCAATCTCATGCGTCCCTTTCCCGGTATGTAAATGAAATTAATTAAAACATAGTAGGCCTACATTGTGTCTTCATAACGTGTTTGTTATGCCTATGATTGTGGTACAGTGATTAATACTCTGTGTTTTCTGAAACAGGGGGGAACATGACCAGGGACAAGGAAATATACAATTACCGCCACTCCAGAGCAAGGCGGGTGATTGAAAATGCCTTTGGCATCATGGCTGCACGGTGGAGAATTCTGGAAAGACCAATTGAGTTCCATCCAGACAAAGCTGTGAGTGTCGTTAAAGCATGTGTTGTCCTGCAAAACTACCTCACCTACACAGATGAAGTGAACAACCCAGAGAGCCGATATGCACCACCACATTTTACAGACTATGACTCTGAAGGAACTGGGCAGCCTGGAGGGTGGAGAAGAATGGTGGCAGACGACACAAACTTTGTCCCCATAGAACCAACACACATGTCTAGGGCCCGTTCCACCCGAGCTGCCATAGCTGTTCGGAATGACTAGGCTTTTTTTCAGTCTCCACATGGAACTGTGCCATGGCAGGATAATGTAGTGTCCCGTGGCAGACTTGGTTAATTACTGTATATTTATGTAACCGTGAACATTGTATGGTAAATAAACAACAAACTTTTTTTTCAAAACAAATGTTGATTTATTGATGGATGTTTATTTAGAGCAAAAATGAAAGAAAAGAATATATTAATATATACATATGTAAACAATAAAAAAAAAAGTTAATCACCCGTATGCATACATACATATGCATTTATATATTTTGGGCTTTATACAAGAATTGTGCAGTATAAAAATCAACTAGATCAAAAAGTTGTAAACTTTTAGATTGCAGAAATAATATGTTTGTGTGAACAAAATATCCCACCTTGTGTATAATTCTACTGCTCGTTTTCGGAGTAAGAAGAGGGTATGTAGTGAACTTTTATAATTATTGCCCCAAATTTCTATATGTTAAGTTAAATAGGGCAAAACCAGTGAACAATACAATATATATATAGTGCATTATATTCCATACATTTAACTTTATTATAGAAATACTTTGAGATACGTTACCTTGTGTGTATCTGGTGTGTGGTTTCCAGCTTAATTTACTATCAATAGTTATTCCACAAGAATTTAATTTCTAACACTATTTCTAATGCAACACCATCAATATTTAATAATATTTTTGCGTTTTCTTTATAATTACCAAACATCATTACCTTCGTTTTATTTAAATTCAAAGATAATTTATTAATATCCATCCATATTTTTATTTTTACTACTTCCTTATTTATTATCTTTATAAGTGTGTTCTAATTATCAGTACGAGTGTGTAAATGTTCAGTCCCATACAACATCTTGTTAACACTTGAAGGCTTTGAAGGTAACCGTGAACGTGTATTGTAAATAAACAATCTTGTGAACACTTGAAGGCTTTTATTTAATCTCCACATGGAACAGTGCCATGGCCGGATAATGTAGTGTCCCGTGGCAGACTTGGTTAATTACTGTATCCATGATGTAACCGTGAACATTGTATTGTAAATAAATCAATAAAAATTCATAACAAACGTTAATCTAATAATATGCAAAGAGTAAAAAAGCGCCAAGAACAAAGGGAAAAGGTTGAAGTACAATAAAAAAACTATAAGAATAATAGGCACAAGTAACACAATATAAAACACAATATAAGTTAACTGTAATATAAAACATAATCTAAGAAAATTAACTATTTACAAATATTTACAAAAGTGCACTGAATCAGTACGAGGATGCAAATGTTCAGTCTTGCTCTCTGCTCTCATACAACATCTTGTGAACATTAAACATAACATCACCCCTGCGGCCCTGAGGCACTCTTCGCAGCAGATCAGCCACTGTCTGGCCAACTCGGCTACACTCGTCGCTGGTGTCCTGCACCAGCTTTTCTTGAAGGTCCATGCGGCGTTCCTCCAGCTGCGTCATCTGCTTTATTAGCCAGTCATCCTGGTTCCTCTTCCGTTTAGACCCCACTCTGGACACAGGTGACTCGGCAAGGATTGAAGATGTTGGGCTACACACAGCAGGCACAGCTGGTGGTTGAGTAGACAAAGAGAATGGCTGTACAGGTGAGGTTGGTGGCTGGGGGGACACAGAGGATGACTCAGAAGATGAAGTGGATGGCATGGAGTCGAAATCAGAAGGTGGTGAGGTCTGTTCCTGTTAAAGACAGAGCAGATTAGATTAGATTAGATTCAACTTTGTCATTGTGCAGAGTACAGGTACAAAGACAACGATGTTTGGTCTTTGTCTGTGCAGGTAATTACAGTGTAGTCTATGCAGCCTGATTTACGAACAGAGGTCTGGTATAAGATATGGAATTAGCAGCGCCATGAAACCAGCAAAGCAAAACAACATTTTCAGCATGTTATGTTACATTTTGTTTGCACAGACGTTAGACTATACATGACGACATGCATTTGGACAACCTGATAGGTTAGTTGTTAGTTAGCGAGCTAAGTAGCACACACAAAAATAGGTACAACAACGAACTTATATTTACCTTAGGTTCAAAATTCGACTAGGTTTCACGGTGCTTGACATGGGGTGCCAGTCAGGACAGAAAATGGTAAAATGCAGGCACCTTTTTGCCGCCTGGATCACCGCTTCTTGGCGCCAGCTTTTTGCGGAGACGAACAAATTTGTCCCGCAGGTTTTTCCACCGCATTATGCAGTCGGTGACGTCCAAGCCAACATTTTGGGCAATCTCTTTCCATGAGTTGTTTGCCATTTGGCAGTCTTTGTAGAGCGCTGAAGAGGAATTGTACAGATGGTCGTACTTTCGTACTTCCTCGATCAAACGTTCCTCAACTTGATCCATCGTTGAAACAAACAGTGCAGTGGTCACTTTAAAAACGGCGGTATAGCGGGAGGGGAAACCGGAAAAGCTACACTCCGGAAATGATGTATAATCTGACCAATCACAGCCCAGGTCTGCGTCGCCTCGACGCGTAGTTAAAATTTTTTGGAGGTGCACGTTGAGCTACGGCGGAGGGGTCTGCGGGGGTACGCCGTCGATTCGACGCAGAAGCATTAAACAGGCTTAAGGGTCTTATCTTGCGAAACGATCGGTCATTTCAAAAATAAATAAAAAAGTTTAAGTTTTATAAGCACAAATGCTTGCCTTGCTCTGTTCTGTGATGCACGTTCGTGACTCTCCTGTTCAAACTCGTTCATCAAAATGAACAAATCTTTTGAACAAAGATAAGACCCTTATGCATCGTCTGGTGTCGTTTAAAGCCATTTGAAGCTGCACTGAAACTGTCATTTTGACCTTGGACCATTTGGTACCCAATGAAGTGCATTATATGGAGAAAAATCCTAGTATGTTTTCATCAAAAACCTTAATTTCTTTTCGACTGAAGAAAGAAAGACATGGACAACTTGGATGTAAATTATAAGCAAAAGTTTTTTAAAAAGTGAACTACTCCTTTAAGGTAAGACACAGGTGAAGAGTGGCAGATGTGTGAGAGGAGAAGCAAACAGTTTTTGACTGTGTCAGAGAGGCAGCGTTGCAGGCAGCATTTGTGCAAGAAGAAACTATACAAATAAAAACTCACCCATGAAGATCTATGGACTGAGCTGTACTAAAGTGAGCATAAATACACTGTGGAAATAAATGGGTCATGGCACTCAAACAAGGTACTGGACATCGCTTTTATTGTTTAATCAGAACACACATTCTCCCCATTTGTCCCTCAGTAACTTGAACAATTTTTTGACAGATGTAAATGTCAACAAAAAAAAGAAGACAGATGTAGATGCTCACTAGTGAGCATAACATGAAGTTGTCATGCTTATAACAGCTGAATGCGGCGATTTCCATGTTGCTCAGCAAAATGCTTCACAAATTTATCTAAATCGAATCCCGTTTTGATTCAATGATGAGTACAGCCAAACTCGATAGTCTCTTTTCTGTCATAGTTGACCACAAATAAGTCTTTATGAGCCTGAGAGATGAAAAACTTTGTTCCCAGGATGCACTGCTCACAGGTAAAACAACCTCTATTTTACAAACCTGAAGAACTCATAAAACACATCCTGGTATGTGTATCTTGAAGGAAGGAAAGCACGACACTGATCGAACATCTGCGGGGGTCTTCTCGGTGAGAAGAGCACGGGTTGACGAAGAGGTTCCACTACAACGCATAGGCATGTCTCGCGGACGATGCTTAAGCGGAAGTGATGGTAGCCACCACAGCTGGTGGTAGGGTACTCAAACCTGCCTCGTCCCGTCCAGGAGCCACACGTGGAGGTTCCAAAGATCGGGACGAGGGTGCCATAGGGTGCCCCGTCCCTGAGAAAGGAGGTCCACGCACACACACACACACACACAGACACACACACACACACACACACACACACACACACACACACACACACACACACACACACAGCCCCTCCCCTCCGTGCACACCGCGTCTCTTCATGAAAACGAGTGTTCGTTGAAAGCAAGTTGGTATCTCGTGAACACCTTTACACAATCACACATTAAAAAGTATTATAACAAATATTTTAAATTCTGCATACAATTTCATCAGTGTGTTAATGTCGACCCGAGAAGCGATTGCGGCTTCTTTAGAAAGTTTGAGGTAAAATGCAGTTGGGTTGTCGATGTCAAAACATGATATAAGCTGTGATTCAAATATCTAAAGCTAAATAATATTATGTCATTTTTTTACTCTAACACTGAATGTTTGCTGCTTTAATCCAGACGAGTATTGTATAGGGTAAATTTAGTATGGGTGTGAAAATTTTACCGCTGTGGGATTTGTATATGTTGTGCATTTTGTATAGAAGATGTGTAACGTAGATTTTTGGTACGGCGTGTGGATTTTGTAGAGGTAAAGAGATTGAGCTCCTAGCAATGTCTTGTGTGGCTCATAAATGTGTTGATACATGACGTTCATGTGCGTCTTCTTTAGTCTGTTGGCTATTTAGGTTTTTTCCTGGCACACGTCACTTACACATTTTGCACTTACTGCGGAGTGTTGTGTAGACTATTTACATATTTGTGCTCATATGTGACCCTGGATCACAAAACCAGTCTTAAGTAGCACGGGTATATTTGTGGGAATAGCCAACAATACATTTTATGGGTCAAATTTATCAATTTTTCTTTTATGCCAAAAATCATTAGGATATTAAATAAAGATCATGTTCCATGAAGATATTTTGTAAATTTCCAACCGTAAATGTATAAAACATTTATTTTTGTGAGTGAATGCAGCACAATCGCGAACATAAATGGACAACTTTAAAGGCGATTTTCTCAATGTTTCGATTTTTTGCACCATCAGATTCCAGATTTTCAAATAGTTGCATCTCAGTCAAATATTGTCCTATCCTAACAAACCATACATCAATGGAAAGCTTATTTATTCAGATTTCATGTGATGTATAAATCTCAATTTCAAAAAAATGACCCATATGACTCGTTGTGTCATCCAGGGTCACATATGTACATTTTATGTAGCTACTGGTGTTATTGTTGTATACATATTTCTAAAATTGTATGATGTTTTTGTTGAGTTATTATTACACAATACTTTTTTCGGACCTTCTTGAATCTTGCCCCTGACAAATAACCAAAATTACAAAAAAGACTAAAACTAAAACTAATAAAAACTAAACTAAAACTAAGCATCTTCAAAAAATAAAAAATAAACTAAACTAGCAAACCCACTTTAAAAACGAATTAAAACTAAACTGAATTTGAAAACAAAAGTCAAAACGAAATAAAAATAAAAACTAATGAAAAATGCAAAACTATAATACCCTTGGTCCATTGCGCATGGCGCCCCACCCCGTGGTGGAGGCATGTTTTGAGAACAACATGCCCGGAAGCTTGTTCCAGGGGCACTAGTAGAAACTGAGGTTCGACCACAGGGTGAAGGTCTGATGGCAGGTCGGAGTAACTGGTACTCGGAGCATGCCGTATTGCCATGCCCACCTTGGGACTCGGTCACAAAGCCAAAGCTGAAGCGGTCTCATATGAGCTATCCGAGCGGCGATGTTGCGGCTCGGACGCCATATGCCCCAGGAGCCTCTGAAAAAACTTCAGAACCGTAATATTGCGCTTGATTGTCTCAGGCAAGTCAGCAGTGGCTGAGTAGAGAATTCAATACTGAGAAAAGAGATCCTCTGCATGGGGCAAAGTTTACTCTTTTCCCAGTTGACCCGAAGGCCAAGATGAGCTAGGTGCCGGAGCACTGGGGGTCCCTGTGTTCGCAAACCTGGTCTTGGGAGTGAGGTAGGATAGCCAGTTGCCGAGATAGTTCAGGATGCGTACCCTGTGTTCCCATGGAGGAACAAGGGCTGCCTCGACAACCTTTGTGAAGGCGCGAGGAGACAGGGCTAGCCCGAATGGGAGAACAACGTACTGATATGCGCGCCCCCTGACAGCAAACCGTAGGTACGGTCTGAGTCGAAGGAGAACGGAGACATAAAAGTAGGCGTCCTTCAGGTCGATCGCTGCAAACCAATCCTGTGGCCGCACACATTCGGAAATGTGTTTGGCCAGGAGCATCTTGAACGGCAGCCTGTGAAGGGGGTGGTTCAGATGCGCAGGTCCAGGATTGGCCGTAACCCACCGGATTTCTCCGGGACAATGAGGTAGGGGCTGTAAAACCCGGATCTCATTTCGGCTGGAGGGACAGTCTCGATCATACCCCTCGCCAGTAGGGTAGCAACCTCCGCTCTCATGATAGGGGCCGGCACACACAGTGATCCGGCTCTGAGACAGAGAGGGACGAGGGGTGCATGGCTCGGGGACGGCGCACCATGTCGTCAGTGAACTCTGTGTTCTCAGAGACGGGAGAGTCAGTTCTTTCTGAGAATAAGGATTCTTCCCCGGCCCTCCGTGGCCCTGCTACCAGCTCATGGAAAGAACTGAGTCCCATCTCTGAGCAGCCCGTCTCAGGAGTGCCGCTTAACCCGGCGTATAGCGGGGGGCGGCGCTGGAGAGGGCTGTGGTGTCCCCCTGCGGCTTCCAGAGCCAGCCCGGGTGAACCGGTGGGAGCCGCGGGAGGGCGCCTTTGGCGGTGGGCAGACTGAGGGATCTGAGAAGAAGGTGGGGCCGTCAGGGCAGAATAAACCTCAGTCTGCTCATGGGCTGTTGAGAACTGTTGGGCAAAGCCCTCAACCGCACCGCCGCAGAGGCCGACCTGGGATATGGGGGTGTCGAGCATACGGATCTGCCCGACATCCTGCACATCAGACAGGTTCAGCCACAGAATGGTGGGCATCACCTGACCCAGGGAGCGTACAACCGCTTTTGTCGCTCGGAGAGCAAGGTCAGTGACAGTGCGCAGCTCATTGAAGAGCCATCGATCAGTCCCGCCCTTGTGCATGCCCATGAGCATATGGGTCTGTTAGACCAGCAGAATGGCCATGGCATGCGGTGAGGCGGCTGCCTGTCCTGTGGCGCTATAGAATTTCTTCACAACTTGTGTAGACGAAAAACTACAGGCTTCAGACAGGGTGCTTAGGATCACGCCGAGAAGAAGCACTCTGAGGACACAGTAGCATCGCAACAGAGCGTTCAACCGGGGGACCCCAGTGTACCCATTGGCAGCGGCCCTGTCGAGGGGAGGAAAGGCAGAGGAGATCAATGAGGGATCGCTGGAAGACACTGGGGTCTTCAAGGATTTCGAGATCTCCTGATGCACATCCGGGAAGAAAGGTATTGGGGTGGACGCTGACAGGTGTCAGCGGCCGCACCCAAAAACCAATCGTCCAGCAGCGAGCGCTCAGGACAGAGTGGAAGGTTCCACTCTAGTCCGATGCTCGCAGCGGCCCGGGAAAGCATGGCCGTCATCTCAGGATCTGACTCGACAAATGCCATGTGCACACACGAAAGTGGCAGCACTGTCGAATCTTCACTTCCTGAAGATTCTTGCCCGCCCTGTGATGCTGCGATGGACAACAGATCCGATTCTGGAACGTCAAAGGAAACCCGTAGGGGGTCCGAAAACGGGCCAGCGGGCGTCCCGTGATTGCTCATGGTTTGCGTCAATGAAGAGGGGGACGTTAGGCACGGACGGATAGTCGGCGCCTTTGTTCCACACCATCACCCTCATGTCACCCTGGCCACCAGCCGAAGTAGCACATCACGTGGAGAGTGTTAGATTGGGGTGTAGATGAGGGGACTCTAACGAGATCATTGAGTCTTGACCGTAATGACGCGATGGTCACGTTCCCGCGGGGAGAACGTGAGTCATCCACAAACGCTGCTCTAGCGTGATCAAGCCCAAGCACGCAGAGCAGAGAATGTGCCCATCAAAATCGGAAATGAGTCGACCGCAAACAGAAATGCACGGGCGAGCCGTCTTTAAAAAGACGTGCAAGCTCTTTTGTGAGAGGAGAAAAAACTCTGCGATGTTAAAGCGAGCAGGGAGAAACACACTCACTGGCAGATCACTGCACAGATCAGCAGGCAATGTGAACTCGCTGCAGATCGCCGTCACACCAACACCGGAGAGAGTGGCTCGTCTCATAGAGCGAAGTCAGAAATGGCTGTGGAGTGAAGAGATACTCTTGGTGAAAACATATCTGCATGATGCCAGCGTCCTCCTTTTATACCCACGAGGTAAGGCGGAGATAAGCTATGCAAATTCCGCAGACCCATGGCATTTCTTTGCCATTGGCTCGTCTTGTATACTCAAATGTCGAGAGACTCCCTGTGACCCCGCTGTGCTATGTTTTCTGTGGCTGTTAGAACTAAAATTTCAGCTAATGTTTTAATGTAGTATTGATTTTCAGCCACCTGATTCTTTTTTTGCTCATCTATTAGTCCAAACATCGAGGCATTTTTATCCATATATTTCTTGTTCTCTGTCCATGGGAACATTGCATTTACATGGCCTTCAGATCTGGCATGAGAACAGAAACCACTGTCTTTCATTGTAGCCTTTTTCCAGTTACGATAACCCTCGAATGAGGTGAAAACAGTCCTTGGAGCATCGGGGAGGGAAAAATGCCTACAAGTAAAACAGTAAGCTGCATCTTTCGAGTGCGAGTCTTCTAAATAAGGGTTAAGATTTGTACCAGTCGCTGCGGAAGCTTCTCCTGGCTCCTCCCTGGAGGGAAGTTTCTTAGGGAAACTCTCACGCATTGGCTGGACTGGCACCTCACACCTGGACTTGGATACGTCTAGAAAATGGAGGGGAGGAAAGATTCATACTGAATTACATCTAAACTAATTATACAATATTACAACTAGTAAAAACATAATCAATTAGGAACTGTCATTGATTATTTTTAACCAGAGGTGTCAAGTAACGAAGTACAAATACTTTGTTACCTTACTTACGTAGACAGTTTGGGTATCTATACTTTACTGGAGTAATTAATTGTCAGCCTATTCCTTACATTTCCACTCAGTAATCTGTACTTTCTACTCTTTACATTTTAAAAATAGTCTCGTTACCCCTATTTAATTTGGGCTTGTTTTCATTCTGGCTTGTCATCCTTAAATAAAAAAAAATTAAAAAACCTATCCAGATAAATCGCACCATCCGGATAGAGTGAATTTGATTGTGGTTGGATGAGAAGTAAAAACATATAGATCATTCCGACACCCTACTGGTTTGTATGCGCTCCATCGCACATGTATTACACATATATGGTTCTTTAATGTATTTGCATTGTACTAAAATACGTTCATTTTCTATGGGCATATATGCAGCTGAAACAGGTAGCCTAGTGCATCCCAAATTTGTCAACATTAACATTTTAAATAACATTTTAGTCATTATGGCCTTTAGTATTTTTTTTTTTTTTTTGAGGAGCTGGGGTGGTGCACTATAGGCCCCTGTGGCGCGGTCTAAGCTTTTGTCCTTAATGGCATTTTTTTCTTTACATTACTTTTACTTTTATACTTTAAGTCGTTTTGAAACCAGTACTTTTACACTTTTACTTGAGTAAAAAGCTTGAGTTGATACTTCCACTTCTACAGAAGTCTTTTTAAACCCTAGTATCTATACTTCTACCTGAGTAATGAATGTGAATACTTTTGACACCTCTGGTTATAACCATCAGACTGTGTTAACACACAGTAACATTTTAGCCTGGGAGAGTACTTTTAGGTAATTTTATTTTATTTTATTTTTTATCTGAGCAATAGATCTAAAATACATTCTACACAAAATATAAAAACTAATCTCCCCATCTCATCACACTTTCACACTGACAACTTTCCCTAATTTAAGCAAACATGAATTTTTATATTTATTTGAGGTCTAAGCAATGTATTTTAAATATTATAGCAAAATGTCTGTCTTTGTCATTTGTTGTTCTTATTCATATGTATTTCGTAACTTAGTATTCTATGCAGCAACAATTTCCATACCATATGGACCAGCTCGACTGGAGATCGTTGGTGATGGCACAGGCAATCTCCTTTCCCTTTCACTGTCTGAGCCCTGCACGTTATCTTGTCTCTCGCTTTCTCAACACAGTGTTCATTTAGCATAAATGGTGTAATTAAAAACGTATAGAACAAAATAATGAAATTCATCAAAAGTAAGATTACATGGTTAATGTCCTCAGGCAAAATTTTTGCTTCATAATCTGGTTGTATAATGTCTATTTGTTTCAAGTATAGGGGATATCTTCAAAATTTTGAATAAAATATTCAAAATCTGCAAGTTATTATCGTAATCCCCCAGATGCTTATAGAGTGCGTCACTTGTCAGAAAGTTTGCAACATTTATGAAAATGAATAAGAAAGAATAATAATATATTATTATTAATATTATTATATTATATTATATTAATATAATAATTAATATAAATAATATTAAGAATAATAACCATGCACCCCTCAGATCAACCATCCCCTGCTATGACCAGCCCGTGACCTGGAAACTGATTGAATTCAGCCATCTTGAAGGACATCTCAATTCTCTGATTGCACCAAGAGGAGGCGTGGAGTTATGAGCGAGGATGCACAGGTGTCTTTCTTGTCGAGAAACCTGACGCACATATAAATTCTCCTTCCCCTTCACAATTGTCCCAATTTATGCTTTACATTTGCAGTTAAAATAAATCATACATCACACATTAATATCAATGGGCGTCTTGCTTTATCTTTATTATTTATTAATGTCTTAAATAACCAAACCTTAACAACTTAAGGGCAGTTCCCTTTCAGTCGATAACGTCAGACGTAGTCGACGGTCGACTGAATGGGGATCTCGCTAGAGAGCCTATCCTCTTCGAGTACTATTGAACGAGCCAATGTAATTGGCGTGCGTGATTCGCATCACACACTCCGCCCCCGCGGCGCGGGTATAAATACGGAAGTTGATGCACGCACTAGTTGCCTTTCGCTTCGGAGCCGATCGTTTGATGTCTCTGAGAGTGCTGTTGTCTACAACGAGCAAATGTGTCGATGTTCTTCAGGAAGACTCTCCCAGTGCTGGTGTTCTACAGCGCGAGTGCAGCGGTGATCGCGAGCTTTGAGCTCTCAACTGCTGTTTTAACAGCAACAAATTTCAAAAAATGTGTGTGTGTTGATGGCTGGTTAGAGGGCGGAAAAGTGAGTGCTTCACTGTTTCAGTTCTCTGTTCAGTGTTGCCGCGGTCATTCCCCTGTGTGCTCCGGCACTGGTGACGGTCCTATTTTCTGAAAGAGCAACACGGGTTGCTTTTTCAAGATGTCATTCCGCCCGTGCGTTTCTGGGTGCGGTCGTTCTCTGTCTCTCTCTGATGGTCACAACTGTTGTGTCACGTGTTTGGGCTTACAGCACGTTGAGACAGCTTTTGTGGACAGCTCATGTTTTCACTGTGGGAACATGACTGTCGCAGTGTTGAGGGCGAGACTAGCCTTCGTTAAACGCGGAGAGCGAGTCCCCATTACCATGCCCCACCCTGCACGGGTGCCGTGTGGGATGGGTGACCGGAGGATAGTGTTGGATGTCCCGCCCGGTACCATTCCCTGTGGGCTCCTCACTCCTCCCTTCCACTGCAACCACTGGAGCCTCCTGTGTTGTCTGCTGGTCCATCTGTAATGGGTGGGCCAGCGGTTTCACTCGGGGCTCGCCTGGAGGACAGGACGTCGATTGCAGCATCGGAGGGTGAGCTGACTTCTAGAGATGATGACTCGGCTGCATTGTCTCCCTCCGGGAGTTCAATGTTGCCCGAGCCGGATCCAGAATTATCAGCTATGCTGAAACGGGCCGCCGAGGCTGCCGGGCTCGAGTGGAACCTCCACCGCGTCCCGTTCAGTCTCGGTTGGAATCTGGAGTTTGGTGTCTTGGGGCGGGCCGCGCTGGTTCTCAGCTCGCCGCCCTAGTGCCTTTCTTTCCCCAAATGCATGGAGAGCTTATCAGGTGGTGAACAGCATCTTTCTCTGCCAGAAACTGCCTGAATAGCTTTTCCCCCTCATTACCCTTGATGGAGGAACGGTGAAGGGTTGCGAAGGGTCCCTCCATTGGAGCGGTCTGTCGACACAGGTTCACCTGTGACCGGCGGCCGCTGCCTTTTGGGGGGATCCTCGTCTCCCCCCTAAGGCCTGTGAGTTTTGTCCGTTCCAACGGGCAGAGTTTACAAAGCCTGTGGGCAAGCCGCTTCCTCTTGCATGCCATGGCGTTGCTGCAGGCTAGGGCACCCATGGCATGCACGAGGGTAATCCAGACCGTGCGCTCATAGGTGAGCACCGCACTGCATCCGACCTCACCCTCCGGGGCACGTGTGTCGTAGCGTGCGTGATCGGTCTGGCGATGTCCAACGTGGTGGTCCAGTAGCGCCTTTGTTGGCTCAGCCTGGTTGGTATGGCGGATGCGGACAAGGTTCGGTTCCTGGTCTCCCCAATTTCCCAGATTGGGCTGGTCGGCGACGCAATGGAGAACTGCATCCAATAGTTCTCTGCCGCTCAAGCGCAGACGGAGGTCATCCGGCACATCCTGCCCCGGTGGCCAGCTGCTGCCTCCACCCGCCGCCGGTGGCAGCTCCTCCGCCTGCTCATCGCCGTGGGCGTTCCCCGGCCGCCGCTCCTGCTGGGCCTCCGCAGCAGCCTCCACCCAGGCCTCAGCATGGAGCCGGCCGCAGTAGAGACGCCCAGCCCGCTCCAGGCGCTGCCAAGCCAGGTGGCAAGCGACAGCGAAAGCATTCCGGAGCAGGCCGCCCAGGAATGGATGAGATGCTCTTGGAGTGGCACGATCACTCCCTCCCCCCGGGTGAGGGCCGGCTGGAGCCTTTTGTTTGTGTGTGTGTCTGTTCCGCCGCTGGCTCCTTAAAAAAAAAAAAAAAAAAAAAAAAGCAGAGCAAGCGGTACCCACACTTCAAAGAGAGAGCAATTTCATCTGTTCCTGGGTCCCAAGAGGGCCAGTCTGGCGGGTGTGACCCTGTATAGCCTTACACCCCTCAGCTCCCCCTTGGTCGCCAGCAGGCAGCTTGGTGCGTTCGAGGACCCGGTCATCCGCCTTCTCACGCACCCCCTGCCGCTAGTTGAGACAGGTAAGTGTTGCACAGCACACTAACACCACTCTCTCTACTTTGCTGCCCCACCTCAGGCTCGGCTACCCCGCTCAAGTCAGTGATAATCATCACATTAGGTGTTGAGCAGACGTGCTCCTGAAAATTCTGTGATATTCATCACACCTAGTGTTGAGCAGTGCTCCTGACTTGTGCGTGCTTATCTTATCCTGCTGGCGAAGGATTTGATATAGCCGCTCCTCCAGCCGGTACGAAGGCCAGTTGTAAACTCGTTCTTCGTGCTACTAGGTGGTGGGTCGTGACCATCTTGGCCCAAGATCGGTCTGCAGCTCCGACCTGAAAGACATGTGCTTCAGATCTCTACCTTCCGCACCGCAGGCCATCCTGTGTGTTGCGTGTAAGGGTGGAGTATCAGTACAGTGTCCTTCCCCTCGAATGCTCCAGAGCCCGTTGGGTCTTCAGGTCAACTGGAAGAGAGTAATCTCGCCCACGGGCTGAGTATCTCTTTTTTAGTTTTGGAGATGGACTAGGTCTAACACGTCTCTCCAATGAGAATGTGTTCAGCTGGTGTTTGAAGTGAGAAAGGGTCCCACTGAAAGAACTTTCAGAAGCTCCTGGGGTATATGGTAGTTGCAGCCTTTGGCTTCCTCCATATGTGACCGCTTCAGCGCTAGCTTCATGATCGAGTCCCGAGGTGATCGTGGCAGAGCAGCTCACCCTGTGTGACTATAGTTCATCCCGGTCTGCTGCCAAACCCTCTTCAACAGAGGGGCCATGTACAAAGGGCGTGTTTTAACGGGGGCCGGGGCGACCCTCGACTACACGGGCATTCGTGCCTCGAGTTGTTAGACATTGCGACCGTTGCGCAAGCTTCCCTTGCATGTCACAACTCACCCGTCACCTCCCCCTTGGAGTCAGAAGCTTCTGAGGACGCTTTGTTCCACTCTTTCCGCTCTACTCAATCGTGCCGCCATCGAGCCTCACGACAGTTATAGCCAGGGCAAGTGGAGGCTCCATCCCCTGGGTCCAGCTGGGTCATGACCATTCCGGGGCCGCTCAGTTGCCCCTCCGGTTTCGTCTTCCTGTCAGTGTTTGTATAAACCGAGCCGACTACCCTTGGACAAACACTGGCTCTCAGCTGCCCCAGGGGCCCGCAGAAATGCGTTTAACCCCAGTGAGCCTTCGAAAAGCGACTGCGACTCATGGTCGCCTTGCGCCTGCTCAAGTCAGTGAATTCATCACACTTCATGTTGAGCAGAAATGCTCCTGAAACTCAGTGAAGTTCATCGCACTCAGGTGTTGAGCAGCAATGCTCCTGTAGCTCAGTGAGTTCATCACACTCAGGTGTTGAGCAGAAATGCTCCTGCAGCTCAGTGAATTCATCACACGCAGTGCTGAGCAGAAATGCTCCTGTTGCTCAGTGAAGTTCTTCGCACTCAAGTGTTGAGCAGAAATGCTCCTGTAGCTCAGTGAGTTTATCACACTCAGGTGTTGAGCAGGAATGCTCCTGAAGCTCAGTGAACTTATCACACTCAAGTGCTGAGCAGAAAATGCTCCTGAAGCCCAGTGATCTTTACATGTTGTGTTGAGCAATGCTCCTGTCTTTTTGCGCCCGTCGCTTGGACCTACGTGCCAAGTCAGGAGAGGAACAGGTCTTCATAGTTGCCCCTTATTGGCCCAACTAGACCTGGTTCCCATCGACAGCCTTCCTGACTTCTCCTGAAAACTCTTTGAGGGACTGGGCACGATGGCACACGCGTTCTTCCCCCGGAGATTCCGGGCGGTCTTACATCTGAACGCGGAGGTTCAGGTGGCTATCACAGGCATGTGATAGTTACCTCACTTCTGCGAGCACCCCCTAGAAATGGGTAGCGTGCTTATGCCTTTAGAAGTGGAACCTAGTTGTTGAGTGCGTCTTCTCTCCAGAGGAGATCCTGAAAGCTTTTCGATCACTTCAGTGCTCTCTTTCCTGCAAAATGGGTTGGAGTAGGCTGTTTTCCTTCACCCTCAAAATGATGTTGCCTCGGTGTTTAAACAACGCTCATCGTGTTGCAGAAGTGTGCAGAAGCACGTTCTGATCGTCAGGTTCCTGAGGAGCAAGGTCTTGTAAATCCTTGCGTCCCTCTTTATCCTCTTGGGCCTTGTCCCTGGTGCGATGTACTGCAGAGACCGCCCCTGAGCCACTGCAGGCAGAGAGTTAAAAATTCTGTTATATCAGTTCTCCTGCTCGCGTGGTCTCAACTAGAGGGTAGGGACTTGCTCGCTTTCGGTCAACGTATTGTGCCTGGAGTCTGGGCCGGCTAACTCTCACAAGCTGAGACACCGGCTCGGATTGTGCCCAAGGTTCCTACCTCTCCCGTAATAGGAGCAGGTGGTGAGCCTGCAAGCGCTGCCCTGGAGGGGGCAGATCCAGCTCTGACTTCTCTGTCCGTTCGCTTGGACGTGTACAGAACGCAAGCCATAGACCTCAGACCAGCTCTACAAATATCTGTTGTAATTCAGCAGAGAGGGAAGGCTGTTTCCATGCAAAGGCGCACTAGTGCTTCCCTTTATTTCGGTAAAAATCTGAGATGCAACATGTCCACTTAGGTGTTGAGCTCCTCTATGATGAGTGTAAAGAGTTGGGGGCTGGACGACACCTAGTTGAACCGCTGCTTCCCGTGGGCTCCCTTCTCATGAAGCCAGTTTCACCGTGAGCTCGGTTCAAGTGTCGGCTTGCTGCGCCATTCCCCTCCTATGGACTGGATACGGAGCCTTTCTACTCCAGTTGAGTTCCCTTAAAATTGAACCCTGTTGAGTTCCTCCACACCCCCACCGGACGTCGGACGTGCGGAACGTCTGGTGTTAGGCCTACCACTCGTAAGCAGTGTGGAACCTGTGTTAGGCTGGGTCCATATGTTGCTGTCCCTACGGCGACCCCATATGTGAATTCTTCCACGATACGGCTCCCTGCGGTGAGCCCGTGTCTTCCCTCGGCAAAGTCTCTCTGCCGTCACTGTCCGGTGTGTCTCCCCCCGTCTTAGGCTGGAGCCACCCCAGTGATATTCCATATGTTGGACTGCCCGGTTTCCACCCAGTTCATATGTGTATTTTCCACGTTACCTCCCTCTGGGTTGGATATGGCTTCCGCAGCGTCCCTTCCTTCCAATGTACGGGGAACGATTTCCCAGTGGTCCTGTAGGAACAGCAGTGACTTCCCTGGCCTAAGCCCTGTCCTTCCCCGCCTTAAATTTGTGGGGGCATCAGGAGGCCTTGGTTTAGGCACTGGAAGGTGGCAGCGTTAGTGGCGTTTTCAAAGGTTATCCCCATTCAGTCGACCCTCGACTATGTCTGACGTTATCGACTGAAAGGGAACGTCCTGGTTGCGTATGCAACCCACCGTTCCCTGAAGGAGGGAACGGAGGACGTAGTCTCCTTGCCACTACCGCTGGACCACCGCTGACCCCAGGTTACTCTCGGCTCCTCAGCGAAAAGCAACTAGTGCGTGCATCCACTTCCGTATTTATTGCACCGCGGGGGCGGAGTGTGTGATGCGAATCACGCACGCCAATTACATTGGCTCGTTCAATAGTACTCGAAGAGGATAGGCACTCTAGCGAGATCCCCATTCAGTCGACCGTCGACTACGTCCTCCGTTCCCTCCTTCAGGGAACGGTGGGTTGCATACGCAACCAGGACGATCTTTTGAGCACAGCTACTGACGCTTAAGTGATCAAGAATATTCAAATATACAAATAAGCTTTCCTTCGATTCCTCTTTCCTTGCAGCCTTATCTCTTATCCTCCGGGGGGTGGAGCTGAGACGCGAAGAAAGGAAGTAAGGATGCACTAATAAGAAAGGAAAAGCAGCCAAAGTTGGGGCACACTTTTTCTTAAAATAATGTATAATACATATATATATATATTTAAATGTATAGCATTTTATACAATACAGATAAACAGGAAAATTATTCAGTGATGCAAACCGAGTTCGATTCTGCTGTAAATCAGTTAAAAAAAAAAAATTGTTCAGTTGAAATCAGAGTGTATTCAGTTCAGTTCAATAACTGTGTAAAGTTTATCAATAATGGAATGAGTTCAATTCATCTATAAAGCAGATCTGGAGAAAGCAGTGAAATCATCCTGCTCAGTTCAGTTCTCATCCAATAGTGTTGGTACAATAATATTGCTGAATATAAAGTGTCTCCAACTAAGCATACTAGATGCAACAGTGGCAAGGAACGTATTTCATTTCATTTACTTTATTTATAAAGCACAATTAAAACAACGTGATGTTGACCAATGTGCTGTACAAACACATAATAAAATTGCATAATAAAATGTATTTTCAGACAATACAATGACAAACAAACATCTGTGAAGAGCAAATGCAATTTTAAATTTCCCTTAAAATAACTTAAAGAGGGAGAAAGTCTAAGGTGTAAAGGTAAATTATTCCAGCGCTTAGGAGCTGCCACAGCAAAAGCCCGATCACCACAACAAGAATGGATCCTTGTGGAACCCCACTAGACAATGGTGCCACTTTTGAATGATGTTGACCAAAATTAACTGAAAACGTCCTATTAGAAAGGTAGGATCGGAACCAACCAAGTGCCATGCCCCAAATCTTTTCCAGGCGGGATAGTAGGATATTGTGATCAATAGTATCAAACGCTGCACTAATATCCAGCAAGACTAAAACTACTGAGCTGCATTTGCAATGAAAATATCATTTAGAACTTTCAACAAGGCCGTCTCTGTACTATGATTTGATCTAAATCCCGACTGGACATTTTCAAAAATCTCATTTTGGACTAGAAAAGTCTGCAGTTGGTTTAAGAATATAAAGAAGAAAAAGATAAAAGATAAAGATAAAGAAACAAAAGAAATTGGTGAAAATCGATCAAACACAACAGAGGTGAAACAAGGACCTGTGAAATCATATGAACCAGGTACAACTTGTGTTCTAATATCATATATTTTCTGCACAAAGAATTTAAGCATATCCTCAGATGTGATGGCGGACAAAACAGGACATGTAGTAGTGGGATTTAGCACTGAATTTATAGTATTGAATAAAATATTCGGAGTTCAGTGGTACCTTAAAATTAGATCAGCAAAATATTTTCTCTTGGATGACTTAACTGCATTCTGATAGGCAGTTAAAGACTCCCGTAGTATATCATATGATACTTGTAATTTGTCCTTCTTCCACCTATGCTCTGCTTTTCTACAAGCATTTGGCCTTAGCACTCTTAACCTTCAGAGGAGCAATTGAATTTAGGATAGAAGAACATACAGAATTAAAAATATCAAGTGACACATTCACATCTGAATACAAAGGGCTCTCTAAATTAATATTGATATCAGCTTCAATAAATGCATTTTTAAACTGCTCAATAGTGACTGCATTTAAATTCCGGACCTGGCAAATTGGTAATGAAGTATTACGAGTGACACAAGGGAGAGTTACAGTACAAGTAACAGGCATATGATCAGAGAGAGCTACATTATGATTTTTAATTTAAGTTAATATTAAGTCCAAGGTATGTCCATAAACATGAGTAGATCCAGAAACATGTTGTATGAGGTTAAAAGAGTCAATCATATCCAAGAAGTGTTTTGCCAGCACATTGGAAGAACAACAGACATGCACATTGAAATCTACCACAATTAAGAATGAATCATATTTTAAACAAATCTCACCTACAAAGTCTGAAAACTCCTGTATAAAATCCTTATCATATTTAGGAGGTTGATATATAATTGCACAAACAATTGGTTTTGTAGTGTTTAGTTGAAACAATTGCAGTTCAAAACTGGTAAACACTATGTTGTGAAGAAAATGACAATTAAAAGATTTCTTAAAAATAGATGCCACACCACCTCCACGACCAAAAGCCCGAGGGGAATTCAGAAAACCACAATTTGGAGGTAGTAACTCCGAAAACGGCGTTAAGTCACCAGTATTTAGTCAGACATAAAATATATTGGCTCTGATTTTTAAAAAGTCACTTAAAATAAATGTTTTGTTTGCGAGAGATCGCTCATTTATTAAAGCAAACCTTAGATCAGTAGAGGCCTCCATTACAGCCAATTCGTGACGCACAGAGCGTAGATTTTTTGATGTCACTCTCCGTCTACGAAGCACAGAAGGCCGGCGCAGCAGGGGCTGATCAACGAAGTCTGAGACAGATGTAATCCACTGGTACGGTGTCTCCATAGAACGGACGGCGATAAAATAGTCTTTCTTCTTAATTAGATCACATAAGGATGAATATGGTAGAACTGTCTGGGTCGATAGGCTTGCCTTCAGTTTTACTAAAAGACCACCTCGAATTCCGCGTCTTCTACGACAGGGGTTTTCAAACTTTTTGTGTGTGTGGACCACTATTTGTAATCAAGAATTTTCACGGACCACCTCATAATACACATAATAAAATATATCTACACACAGTCCTTCCTGAATTAATCCGCACCTCTAAATAGGCTTACTAACATTAAAACTATAACTGGTAATCACATCAGTACAACAGCTTGTTAAAAGAAAGTTTACTGCACACAACGGCTGCCACAGATTTTATTTATTTATTTACTCAAGCGCCCGAGGGCATAATCAGGTTCATTTCAGGAATGCAAACATGTATGGTCAAAAAAGAGAGAGGTAATCGAAGCCCTCGCCCCGCGGCAAATATCCAGATACTTACATTGCTAACCCCTGCCATCCCCTGCCACCCCTATAGGCACATATAGTAAAATGAAATTCAAATAAAGTTTTAACAAAAAAGGTTTTATAAAAAGATAAACCTCACATATTTCAGCCTTTAAATCATTTTTCACAAAAAAAGGTTTTAAAAAAGATAAACCTCACATATTTCAGCCTTTAAATCATTTTTATAAAAAGAATGAGTCAAAAAACATGACATTTACATCGATGCACATTAGCTTATCTTTTATTATTAGCTAATAGTAAAATTCGGTCCGATTTTCCCGTGCCGTCTGTCGTTGCTATGCGCGCTCTCCACAACTTAGTTGTGCTTAGTAGCTAATCTATTAGCTACTAAGCACAACTAAGTTGTGGAGAGCGCGCATAGCAACGACAGAATTTTCGACCACCGAATTTTCAACCACCGAAAAACGCTTGCTGTAGCTCTGCTACAAGATTAATTTACGGAGAAGAGAAAAACACCCGTAGTGTTTGGGTGCACGTGCATTCTTACATTCTTCATTGACTGAGCTTTCAATGTTTACGGAAAGGATGAAGCTGATTTGTTTGTTTTTGTCACATGAACTGCGGTGCGTTTGCGGCATTATGAAAAGTTGAGGTGTCTTCATCTCGATGCGGCGCGCGCCTACATGAAATAATGAACTTGAGAGCGCAAAAGACACGATATGTGAACGGCCCCTTGACGAGCTACCTCCAATCGAGCGACGTGTTGGAGACCCCAGTAAAAGATACGCAGCAAGAAGAAACACTAGCGTTTCACGCTTGCGCGCATACTGCTGTTTTGGCCTGCAGTATTCTGATTTGCTTATTTCCTATTTACTTGTTTGGTGGAGGCAATCCAGAATTACTTTTGGTGAAATTATAATCAGACAAATATTTTATATAATGGCAAAATATTTGCCTCTGCCGCTTTCCTCTTCAGAGAACCTGTTGCTATCCACCGATCCATGTTGTGGTTCTAACGGCACTGAACTTGAACGTCACGGCCGAGCACCACTAGCCTATTTTAGTAATCCCACAATAACCTGACAATTTAATTTAAATTTTATATCAATATAGGCCTACATATTCTTTTTACTTTTTTTTATTTTTATGGGGATTCCTGGTAAAATGAAGGTAAAAAATATTATTTTACATATTATTTTGCCTTTCCACGGACCACCTGCAGTACCCTCACGGACCACTAGTGGTCCGCGGACCACAGATTGGGAACCACTGTTCTACGACACTTTCTCCGACAAGGTAAGCAGTATAGTCGACAAAGAAACTTCGGGAACGGACACCGAGAAGGAGGGCGATGAGTGTCGCATCCTGGTATGATGGTATGCAGTCCTCCCATCGAAGATTTAATGTCGAGTAAAGTTTGACGATCATAGGTTAACACAGCTGGTTGACTCATAACAGTAGAACAGAACAGAAAACAAAACAAAGACAAATACGGCAAGGAACAGGCGGCAGGCCACATACACCGGCGCCATCTTGCTTTTAACCCAAACTCCATTGGTGAAAAATTGTAAACAATAAAATAAAATAAAATCTATACTCACAGAATAACCAATTTGTTTAAAAAAATATATACATTGTTGCGGTATGGTGGAACATGCATACTCTGTTGAAATATCTCAAACTTTATGTATTTTAACTCAAAAATGTAACTTTTAACAAATTATTTTCGCACCAGAGAATACAAATATTCAAAAATTGTATTGGTAATTAAATTGTATTGAAACTGTTGCAAAGTAGAGGGACAACACTTGCCACCCTAAATTAAGAATGACTCATTATATTTGACAAAAAACTGTAGATTTGTAGAATAAGAGAGACACTGTTTTAGAATTTCTAGAATATTTAGGGGACACCTAGCCTGATTTACCCAAGTAGGAAATATTCCTAATTTTGGGCATTTTGAATTCTCCCTGTGATTCAATTATTTTGAATCCATTCACCAAAGAGAACAGATTCATTAACTGATCCAAAAACATGTCTTAAATCATGTTGCGAAGACTTTGTGGGACTTCAGGGAATGCCTTAAGAAAATCAGATGACAATGTGTTGGCATTTTGCATCTAGCAAGCGCTAGATGTGTGTTTCTATATTAGTCATTAGTCATCTTCACTTATGAAGTCTCTTATGTAAGTATGTAAGTCACCCACACCACAGTGGGCTATACTTGTCGATTCTGCATGTAGTATGCCTGCCGTTTCAATCGGTCTAAACAAGAACACGTGACAGAGATGTCTGAACTGTGGTTAAGATGATATCTTAAAGGAATTAGTTCTGTCAAAAAATAAACAAAATAATAAACAATTAAAACAAACATCTTTATGATTCCACACCAGTGTATAGGCAAATGAAGAACGTTTTTCTTGACCACGTGGTGCTATTTTTATCCGTCATGTTTTGTCTCTCCGTTCTGTCTTTAGCTGAGATATGTCATTAATGAGGTGATGACAAAAGAAGTGTCATGCATAGCTAAACTCAACGTTTTCTCATATGACAGGTCTTTACACTCCCAGCCACAAGACCTCACAGTCCAATCTGAGATAGGAACATGCAGTCTCAGTTCTTCTAGAGTAAACAGGGTGAATATCAGTCATGGACAGTTGCAGTCATAAAAGGAAAATTCACCCAAAAATGAAAAATAATTTACCCAAAAGAAGAACATTCATTTACAATGAGGATCAGCGTCAGAAATTAATATGTGACAAAAAAGTAGTAAAATGAACTAAATGGTCCCTAAATTCAAGATAAAGGGCAAATTTTAACTAAATCGATCACAAAACGTCCTGGTTGCGTATGCAACCCACCGTGTTCCCTGAAGGAGGGAACGGAGGACATAGTCTTATGTCGACTGAATGGGGATCGCGTCAGAGAGCCAATGTTCTTCGAGTACTATTGAATGAGCCAATGGAATTGGCGTGCATGATTCGCATAACACACTCCGCCCCCCCGGCGCGGGTATAAATACGGAAGTGGATGCACCCACTAGTTGCTTTTTCGCTGAGGAGCCGAGCATAACCCGGAATCAGCGGTGGTCCAGAAGTAGTGGCAAGGGGACTATTTCCTCCGTTCCCTCCTTCAGGGAATGGTGGGTTGCATAAGCAACCAGAACGTTCCCTTTCAGTTGAGAACGTCAGACGTAGTCTTACGTCGATTGAATGGGGACCGACCTTTGAAAGCGCCAGTAAAGCTTTTTTAAGCGCCATGAGCGTAAAAAAGCCGAGGCGCTGAGAGTGAATTTAACGCTCAAGCGCTGAGCACCTGGCGTTTTTTACTGGTCGCCGAGAGTTGAAAAATGTTCAACTTTGGATAAAACGCAGCGCTCATCACTGTCACTTTTTACACAGTCGTCCAATCACAGTAGAGGAGGGGCGGGACAAATACCACACCGACCAACTGTCACAACATTCTTTCTGTACAACGACATCAACCAGCAGAGCTAACCGAACAAAATGGATGAAAAATAATTTTTTAGTATGAAACAAATTATCTACGAAATCAGTTACAAGTAAACTGTGCAGCAGATATTCTGTATCATAGCAACGAATCGTCTCAACTGAAAAAACCCAGCGCTGCCAAAACGCTCTCAAACGCCCAGTGCTAGGCGTTTTCAGTAGAGCGCCTAGCGTATTCAGCCGGCTAAAACCGCTTTGGTGGACACACGGCCTTAGGGGGGGGCGAGGATCCCTCCAGGCAGCTGCCGCCAGACAGAGGTGCACCTGTGTTGTGACAGACCACTCTACTGGAAGGACAGGCTCGCAACCCTTCACCGCTCCTCCATCAAGGGTAGTGAGGGGGAAAAGCTATTCAGGCAGTTTCTGGCAGAGAAAGGTGCCATCCACAACCTGATAAGCTCTCCTTGCACATCGGAAAAGAAAAGCACTTTGAAGGCGAGCTGAGAACCAGCGCGGCCGAGATACCAATCCTCCAACCGAGACTGAACGGCACACGGTGGAGTTCCAATCGAGCCCGGCAGCCTTGGCGGCCCGTTTCAGCATAGCTGACATTTCTGGATCTGGCTCAGGCAATGTTACACTCCCAGAGGGAGATAACACAGCCGAGTCGTCATCTCCAGAGGCCAGCTCACCCTCCGATGTTGCTATCGACATCTAATCTTCTGGGGGAACCTCAATTGAAATGACTGATCGGTCCATTACAGAGGGACAAGCACGCTCAACAGAAATTCCATCGGCTGCGGTGTGATGACATCCATCACTATCCTCCGATCACCCATCCCACACGGCACCCGGCGGTGGGGCATGGTAATGGGTACTCGCGCTTCGCGGACGAAGGCGAGTCTCGATCTCAACACCACGACAGTCATATTCCCGCAATGAGAACACGAGCTGTCCACAAAAGCTGCCTCAGGGTGCTGAACTTATAAATATATATATATATATTTATATACACATAAATATATAGCTCAAACACTTGATGCAACAATTGTGACCGTCAGAGAGGAAAAAGGAACGACTGCATCCAGAAACGCCCAGGTGGAATGACATCTGACATCTGGCGCAAATGCACCTGTGTTGCTCTTTCAGGAAATACGGTAGGACCCATCACCAGTGCCGGAGCACACAGGGGAATGACTGCGGCAACACTGAACAGTGAACTGAAACAGTGCAGCACTCACTTTTCCGCCCTCTAGCCAGCCGTCAACACACACAAACCTTTAGAATTTGTTGCTGTTAAAACAGCAGTTGAGAGCTCAAAGCTCACGATCACCGCTGCACTCACGCTGTAGAACCACCAGCACTGGGAGAGTCTTCCAGAAGAAATCCGACACACTCGCTCGTTGTAAACAACAGCACTCTTCAGAGACATCAAACGATCAGCTCCGAAGCGAAAGGCAACTAGTGCGTGCATCCACTTCCGTATTTATATCTGCGCCGTGAGGGCGGAGTGTGTGATGCGAATCACGCACGCCAATTCCATTGGCTCATTCAATAGTACTCGAAGAACATTGGCTCTCTGATGCGATCCCAATTCAGTCTACATAAGACTACATCTGAAAGGGAACTCTGGGCTTCTGGTTGTAGCTAGGATATTTAAGTCCACTAAAGGAGGGAGAGCGTTTTGGCTTTTGGCTGCCAGAATCTGGAATAGCCTTCCTGATAATGTTTGGGGCTCAGACTCACTCTCCCAGTTTAAATCTAAATTAAAGACGCATCTCTTTAGCACAAGCATTCACAAAATGCATCTCTTAACCTTGTACTCCATTTATATTAGATCAGATGCACATGATTATCTTTTGCTTGAAGTGTGCGCACCGTCAGTGTTTTCACAGATTCGCTTTTATAAAAAAAATACATATAACTATATATTTAATGTAGTCTCTCATTTACCGCTATAGAAGTTTACCCTACTATGATGACTTCCGCTTCTGAGAAACCCGGAAATGTAAAAAGTGTCCATAGCCTTATTCTTTCTGACTGACTGACATAATTAATAGAAGTATTAGACATGAAGACAACACAGATAGATTTAATAAGATGACTCTGTGACTTTCATTGTATAGACAACTCCCCATATGAAATGATAATAAATTATGACTGACAGAATTTTCATTTTGGTGTCAACTATTCTTTCTCATTCACCAAAGACCTGGAAACCACTTGTGCTTTACACTCTACAGTGAAAGTGGAAGAATTGTAAAAAACAGGGAGAGCACATGAGATGAGAAATAATGGCAAGAGAGAAGGGAATACTGTGACTCATGGTGTTTATGGTGGTCTGCGGTTGTCTCTCTCTCCGGAGGATTTTCTCTGCTAAGCTGTGGGTGAGATGCTAATATACAGAAAAGCAATTCTGAATACCTGAGCTCTCTCAAACTCACTGCTGTTATAAGCCACTGTTATCTACACCTGAAGTTTATTTGCATGTTTGCTGGTCTTATACTGTTTAGCTGGTCCCCCAGCTTCATCAGTTGACAAGTACCCAAACAACTATGAAAACATCAAAACAGAACAGCCTAACCTACTTGGGCAGGATGGAAAACCAGCTAACTACAGCCGTCTCAAATCAGGTTAATCTCAGTAATTTTACAATATTTTTTGTTAGTTTTGTGAAATTGCAGTAGATTTTAACTTAAAAGTTGAACTATGGTCTCACGACAAGGATATATTTCATAAACGAACAACCAAGGATTTTAAATGTTAAAATTCAAATCTTTTTTTTTTTAAATGTTTTACATTTATACAGTTTATTAATTAGAGCGTTTTTGGTTACAGCGTTTGGCTAACAAATGGTTAGATATTTTGTATGTTACCTTTTACATTTTTACTGCTACATGTCATGAACTGTTCCATTTCGAGGGAACTCGCAATGCGTCGATGACGCTTTGGGAACGCTTCCAGTGTGAATGCGTCTGAAGCATCTATGTCAGCTAGTCCAATGGATGGAATGAACGTCACGGGCGGGTGACGTTGTAGAGTATCTGGACCGTGTCAGCGTGACTCATGCAGTCCAACATGTGAAAATGATTTCAACATTTGACTCCTATCCGTAACTCAAGCCTGGTACCACACACACACAGCCGGGGGTCAGGCCTCAAAGAGATTGCTATCTCCTCAAAGGAATGCCAGATGCGCAAATGGACTTACACAAACATACACACACACATATCCAAGGACTTTCACTAATTTCCTCATTTAGTAGACTTTACTGAGATGTATTTGATATGTTGTTATGTTCATCCGATTGCCCAGGTCCTATGGAGGGATCTGTGAGTGTATAGTAGTTGTAGCGTCTGGACCAATCACACATTCACAGAATCCTGTTACAATAGATAAGGATTTTTACAACCTCTAAAAGGGAATTCCTGAGAGATGTGACACTCACTTAATTCTCCTGAGGAGGAGAAATAAACCCTGTTAATCTTATATATTATATATATATATATATATATATATATATATAAAACCACTTGAGAAATGTATAAACATGTATATAATTTTCACATCTCATGATTTTCCTTCGGATAATTTTTGGCCTTTGTTTTCTTGTAAACTCTAATGGGTTAATGTTTTAGACTTCGCATACAAAATTATGTGAAGCATATTTCGTCTCTATAAATTCCAATCTTCGTTCCCCATTTGTTAATTTACATTACATTTTGTTAACTTTGTGACACATGGGTATTATAAGAATCTTGAAGATTCTTTCTCTTAAACACCCAATGAAATTACAGATTCAAATGTGCTGTCTGAACACAAAGAGTCATAAAATCTCCCTCCAAAGGAATGACTTCAGATGACTTTCGGATCTAACAACTTACGGACCCTGTAAACCGGGGACCCTTCGACAACGCAGAACGAGAGGGCGCACGGACGACAGGTTTGATACAGGAGACATGAAAGACCGGATGGACACGACGCAGATTAGGGGGAAGCAGAAGCTTGATGGCGACAGGACTAATGATTCTGATGATACAGAATGGACCGATGAACCGCGGGGCCAGTTTACGAGACTCGGACTTGAGAGGTAAAATTGAAGTGGAAAGCCACACTCTTTGCCCGCAAGTGTAGCGTGGACTCTTAACACGACGCCTGTTTGCAGTGATTCTCATGCGTCTCCCAGAACGAGAGAGAGCTGAACTTACCCTCCTCCATGTACGTTTGCAACGACTGATAAACGCTTGTACTGACGGGACATTAGATTCGGAGTCCTGGGACGAGAACAAAGGGGGTTGGTAACCTAGACAACAGTGAAA
The DNA here is from genome assembly GCF_051911475.1 of Siphateles boraxobius. NCBI lineage: Eukaryota > Metazoa > Chordata > Actinopteri > Cypriniformes > Leuciscidae > Siphateles > Siphateles boraxobius. Next base: position 12,349,638 of record NW_027508799.1, read on the forward strand.
AGGCGAAAGACCTGTGGCAGAAGATGGGAGAGAATTGTGCTTATATTCTGCCCAGGAGAGTTGCTCGGACCAGGATGCGGGATTGCGATGGGCGAGACTGCGGAGGATGCGACCAACAATTTGATTGGCTCGTTCGGCTTGACCGTTTGTCTGAGGTTGAAAGCCAGAGGAAAGACTGGCAGAAGCCCCCATCAAACGGCAGAATTCTTTCCAAAACTGCGAGGCGAACTGCGGCCCCCTATCTGAGACGATATAGGAGGGAAGGCCGTGAAGTTTAAAGGGGTCATATAATGGTACATTAACTTTTTCAAGTTGATTATACTGAAATATACTGGTCTGTACACAACCATCATATAATGATAAAAATCCATCCAGTGGTTTTGTTTTAATCTCCTTATATGTTTTCCCCTGCCTCAAATTGAGCCGTTCGTTTTAGTGACGTCAATAAAACGGACGCCCCTCCTACAATTGTTGAGTGACAGCAGCGCTTCAACACTGACATGCCCTCGCTCGTGAGCGAGATGTCAACATAGTCCGCCATTGTTGATGCGCTCGAGCAGAATGGCGTCTAAGCGATTGTGGTGTTCTGTTCGTGGGTGTAATAACGAACACAGCAGTCATTTTGGTGTTCCTAAATCCGAACCGCTGAAGACACAGTGGCTGAGTTTTATTTTTGAAGAGAATATTCCCAACGATGAACGTAAATTCCTTTTTGTTTGCGCGAATCATTTCTCACCAGACTGCTTCATAAACGAGGGTCAGTGTAAATCTGGTTTTGCTAAGAAGCTGGTCCTGAAAAAGGAATCGGTACCAACTATTCCTGTTCCTGCTGCACCTCTAGAAAAGGTGAGTGTAACGTTTTATTAACCTTTAAATATTTATCTTTGAAAATCGCTTGCACGCTTCACGATGAATGTGGCTAATGTTTACACTCAGGGTACATCTAATACGGCATGTTTTCGATGAAACGTTAGTCGTTCTCAATATAATTCATAATCCCGCGTTTATAATGAACATCGCATTATGGTTATTGTGTTAATTCAATCTGTGTACGCAGGTGATACAGTTAACGTGGTAACACTAAGTTACACCTGGTTTACTTGGTTCATGATTAAGTATACTGCATGAAGATGAATGGTAAGACAATACCGGCAAAATACTGTTTACATCTTGCAAATGCATATGATTCAAGACTATTAATACTCTAATTGATGTTTTACAATATTACGCCAGAATAAGTTATGTTATCTGATCACTTATTTTTGCTTTTGTATAGGCAAGCACATCTGAAGTATTGGACATGGTGCAACATGTGGCCAGCCAAAATAAACTGTGCACAGTTGGCACCCAGCTCTCAATGAAAACATTACGTCCGCACTACAAAAGCACAGGTTTGCTGAACCAGATCATATATAGTTTTAAGTCATATAATAATTTTTTTGGTATTGTACTAATATTAATTGATTTTTTATTTATTTAATATTTGTCCACAGTATTAAAATGTCAAATATTATGTAACAGGCACACAGACAACTATTTTATACCCAGATATTGGTGTTGGCCAGTCAATACCACTGCTATCATCAACACCAATAAAGAGGCCCAATAAGAGACCTCGCTTGCAGCTAGAGGAGGAAGAGGAGGACCCTTCTGGAGCCAGCTCAAATTTTAATGTGGAAGAGCCTATGGATACCACATATGATCCAGCTGACTCTGTCACAACCTTGAATGAGCCAACAAATGTGACGTAAGTGACAAGACTATTTTTTTGTTAAATGTTGCAATCAGTTCAATTATATTAATTTTTATTGTATTTTATGTGGAATTTGGAAATTATTTAAGTAACTCTTTAATGTTCTAATAGATTTCAGTCTTCAAAACCAGTTCACAAGACAACGACTTACATTGTTTATGAAGACTGCCTGCTGCAGCTGTTTGAGCAGTGCCCTGTGTGTCAACATGTTGCCAATGTACAGAGAAAAGTATTTGGCACATTCCTCTCTGTGGAACAACGCTGCCCACACTGTGACTTCTTCAGAAAATGGAATAGTCAACCAATTATAGAGAGCACTCCTGCAGGGAACCTCCAGCTTTCTGTTGCAGTGTATGCCAATGGTGCCTCTTTCTTCAAAGTTAAAAAGGTATACTAAGGAGGATTTTACTGTCCAGCCTATAATTTACTAATGCAAATAATATCACAAAGATCAACCTTGAATAAAAATACATTAACATACTGTCCATGAAGTCATACTAAATGAAGGAATCTTCTTTTCTGACCTTAGATTTTCCAGGCAATGAATCTGAAAATGATCCACTACACCACCTTTCGAATTCATGCCCGGAGGTACATAGAGCCTGCAATTGTACACAGCTGGAAGACAGCACAGGATGGCATGTTGCAGCGGCTCAGACAGCAGCAGAACATTGTCCTGGGCGGAGACATGAGGGCAGATTCACCAGGTAGGCCTACTAAATGCTGAACAACTGTGTCAATTACATATTATTGTGAAAGCAAAACATGCAGAGTAATAATTATAAATAATAAATACCAAATGTAAACTTGTAAACTTTAATTTTCTACTTGAAGGTCATTCAGCCAAGTTTGGAAGTTACTCAGTGATGGACATAAGGACCAGCACTATTATTGATGTGCAACTAGTTCAAGTGAGTCTAACATTGCAGATATATGCAAGATGTAATGCATATGCAATGTAATAAAGTAAATCTACAGGAAAAAAAGGAACAAGGATTTTTTAATGTGTTGATTCACTAACATAACAGGCACTGACAATTGCCATCTATGCCCTTTATTTTGTAAACAGAGTAATGAAGTTGGAGGGAGCAACAACATGGAGAAAGAGGGTCTGATTAGGAGCGTTGATCTCTTGAGGGCACACAATGTGACTTTTGACAGCATTGTTACAGACCGGCACCCTCAAATACAAAAATACCTGCGGGAGGCCAACATCACACAGTATTATGATGTATGGCACATTGAAAAATGTATTAGCTCCTGTCTGAGTATTTGTTGTTTATGTGCCTATAATGACTGTAATAGTCTCACAGACTGGTTATATTTTAAACCAATCAGTAAAATAGTATTACAAAACATTGATACAAAACCATTCCTTTGACCAGAACTTACTTTTTATTATATTGTGTTCACTAAACACATTGTATCTTTATGCATGACTGAATTAAAGTTTGTTTGTTTATATTATTAGGACATTATTAGGAGTATCAAAGAAACTGCTGAAGATTGCTCAGAACAAAGACAATCAAATACTGCAGAAGTGGTATCGCAGTATAAAAAACCACATATATTGGACAGCGGCTTCTTGGTAAATGGACTGCATTTCTATAGCGCTTTCACAGACCGAATGGCCACCAAAGCGCTTTACATAGTTGCCTCACATTCACCCATTCATACACACATTCATACACCGACGGCGGTGTCAGCCATGCAAGGCGCCACCCAGCTCGTCGGGAGCAGTTGGGGTTAGGTGTCTTGCTCATTGACACCTCGACACTTGGTCAGGTGGAACCGGGGATTGAACCACCAACCTTTCGGTTTGTAGATAACCTACATGAACCACTGAGCCACTGCCGCCCCAAGTGGCTTCTTCTTCATCAGGGCCAGAGCGAGTGGCAAAGTGGACATCAATTCTAAATCATATCCAAGACATGCACACACATGATGATCCCATTTACCCACAGTGTTTGCATCCGCAACGCAATACAACGAACAAGAGCAAGTGGCTGAGAGCAGGTGTGTTACCCTATTAGCAGTGTTAATATAACTCATGTGTCTATGTGCATACGACAGACATGTGTATGTATATATATATATATATATATATATATATATATATATAAACATTCTAAATGTATGTACGTTTATTTTTTATTGTTTTTAAATCTATATCTAATAACTCTGCCCTTATTCGACGCACCACACAGGAGGGCAGCACAACCCTGATTCTCGAGCCCAGAATGCCCCAACACCAGCTGACGAAACTTCGGTAGGCCAAAAACCTGTAACGGCTGAGAAAAGTAAAACATTTTTACGTATAATTTGTCAATATTTCATTTATTTATTGCTGTTTGTTTTTTGACAATTGTTTTTGCTGTTACTGCATTTTTTTAAATAACATCTTTGGAATACAGTATAACCGTATTTCTGTCAATAAATGTTAGTCAAAACAGTTTTGTGTCTATTCATTACTTGATATTTCATGCTGAATGGTATGTTTTGTGGTTATTAAAAACTACACTACAGTTGATCAGTTATCCATAGTGAACTTTATGCTTTGCACCGCAGTCGCTTATGTCACAATAGAAAATTATGACTGAAATGAATCAAAACACAACTTACCCTGCCATTCCCCTTAAACCTAAAGGCCCATAGTCTGCTCGGTAGATGTTTAATGCATTCTGAAGCGAGAACAGATTTAAACACACGGGTTCCAGGCCTGGATGATCAACCATACATTGAGGTGGTTTTTCCAGCTGCTGTAATCTTCTTAAAACCTACAAATTATGAATATGGTAACTGCGCTGAGATTTTTACAAGATGATTGCATAATAGAAATACAATTTAGGAAAAGTACTGTACCTGTGGTATCTCCCTGCAGCATATATTCTCAGCCTCTGTAGGCATTTGCCCACAAAATCCACAAAGACACCTGGAACAGGAATATCAATGTAGTTACAATACTATAGATGTACTTGAATGTTTTCTTAAAACATAAAACATTTTCGTACTGCAATGTATGTTGTTCATTGCAGTACGAAAATGTTTTATGTTTTATGAATAAAAAATTCTTAGGTGTCCTTGAACTACTGCTAGAATCATTCCTGCCATGACCTCATGTCAGTGTTTCAGCCCCGACAGTTGTACCTAACACTGAGATAACGTTACGCATCACAAACAAGCCTACATTTACCAAAAAAAAATTTCTTCAACATCAATCTGTCAACAAACTAACCTATAACGTTACATCAGTAAACACATAGCGTTCGTATCTCACTAACGTTACTCTAGCCTGCCAGTACATACAAAGATAGATCAAAGTGACATTACGTTAACCAACCATTCAGAAACGTCCTGCTCGAGCCTTAATTGTCGAACTTCTTCGGGGCCTTCATCTTGTTCCGGGTCCGACTCCGGTTCAAATTGGTATGGTTGTAACACTGATGTGTCCTGAGAGAATCCCGCTGCCATTCTTCCTAAAAATATACTCTCAACTGTTGTCAAGGCAACACTTCACGTGTGTTGTGTAAAAAACGCCCCAAAGAACAGAGGGGCGGAGTCAGCTAAGCTCATTATCATTTAAAGGCATATGCACTGAAACGGCTTGCTGAAAACAGAGCTGTTTTTGACCAGGTAAAATTAGTGTTTTCCTAAAATACTAATGAGAATTTTTAATAGAAGTATATTACAAAGTTTTCATTTAGACCATAAAGATTCATATTAAATTGTACAAAAATGGCGTTATATGACCCCTTTAAAAACATGATCGACTACGACTTGGGCGGTCTCTTTGGCGGAGGGGAGCTTTGCAAGCAGAATGAAATGAGCGGACTTAGAAAAACGGTCAACGACAGTAAGGATGACTGTGTTGCCTGCCGAAGAAGGGAGTCCGGTGATAAAATCGAGAACGATATGGGGACCAAGGACGTGAGGGAACGGGCAAGGGCCGGAGCAAACCGGACGGGGGTGAATTGCCCGCCTTGGTCTGGGCGTAAACGACGCAGGAAGCGATAAAACGTCGTGTGTCACGTTCAAGGGTGGGCCACCAGAAGCGTTGACGGATCGAAGCGAGATTACCCCGCACGCCAGGATGGGCGACCAATTTAGAAGAATGTCCCCACTGGAGGACAGCTAAACGCGCAACGACTGGGACAAAGAGGCGGTCCTTAGGGCAGTTGCGCGGAGAAGCGACGCGCGAGAGAGAGCGTTTAACCAATTTCTCGATTCCCCAGACCGTAGCGCCCACTACTCGGCCAGGAGAAATAATCCTCTCCTGGGTAGAGGTGGAGGCTGAGGAGTCAAATAGGCGAGAGAGCGCGTCAGGCTTAATATTCTGACGGTAGGAGATGGTGAATTAAAGCGTGTAAAAAACAGTGCCCAACGGTTGACGTGCGTTCAATCTCTTGGCGGAACGGATATATTCCAAATTTCTATGATCCGTCCAAACAATGAAAGGGATGGGGGCTCCCTCTAACTATTGACGCCACTCCCCTAAGGCTAAACGGATGGCAAGTCATTTGCGATTTCCAACATCATAGTTTCGTTCAGCGGGGGTGAGGCGATGAGAAAAAAAAAGCACAGGGGTGTACCTTTCCATCGGCGGCGGAACGCTGGGAAAGAATCGCCCCGACCCCCACTTCAGAAGCGTCGACCTCGACTATAAATTGTCTAGCGACGTCGGGGGTTAAAAGAATCGGCGCGGTGGTGAAAAGGGTCTTGAGATAGTCAAACGCTTTCTATGCGGGTTCTGACCAAGTACACCTAGACTTGACAGAAGTCAGAGCAGAAAGTGGAGCAGCAATTTGACCTAAATTGCGTATAAAGCGACGATAAAAATTGGCAAAGCCGAGGAATCATTGGAGCACGACACGAGAATCAGGAATGGGCCAATCAATAACTGCCTGGACCTTAGCAGGGTCGATACTAACTCCCTCCGCCGAAATGACCAAACCAAGGAAAGTGACCGAGGGCGTATGGAAAGAACATTTCTCTGCCTTAACATAGAGACGATTCTCTAGTAAACGCTGGAGGACGCAACGGACGTGCTGGACATGGACCTGGAGAGAGGGTGAGAAAATCAATATGTCGTCTATATAAACGAAAACAAAGATAATTCTCGAGAGCTTTGCGTTCTGGGGCGGACAAGGAGAATAGCCTTCCCCACGGGGGTGTGGTGCCCGGAAGAAGGTCTATACCACAGTAGTACTGCCGATGAGGGGGGAGAGGAGTGGCCCGGGAACGACTGAAGACCTCTCGCAAATCATGGTACTCCTCAGGAACGCCTGACAAATCACCTGGCTCCTCCTGAAAAATAGGGACAGAAGAAACAGGAGGGACAGCAGAGAAAGACAATCAACATGACAGGACAATTTCCAAGACAAAATGGTGCCATTAGACCAATCGATCTGGGGGTTATGTTGAACTACCCAGGGGTGTCCTAAAACTACTGGTGAAAAGGGAGAATGAAAAATTAAAAATACGGAATTAAAAAGAAACTGTCTCTCTATGATTCCCCAACACAGTGAGGGACAGGGGAACTGTTTCCTTCTGTATCCCAGGAAGGGAACTGCCATCTAGGGCAAATAGGGGGGTGGAGTCTTTTAAGTCTATGAGGGGAATACCTTGTTCAAGGGCCCATGCTTCATCGACGAAATTTCCCTCCGCCCCCGAATCAATCAAGGCCGTGCAGGAGACTGAAGAGCTGGGCCAGCGGAGAAAAACGGGTAGAGAAGTACAGGATCTAGATTGAGAGACCAAGGAAGTAACGCTCGCCAGTAACCCTCCGCCTACTGACGAGGTCTGGCTTTTACCGGACATGCGGAGCCGAAGTGACCAGCCGAAGCGCAGTACATGCAGAGACGGTTGGCTATCCTCCGCTCGCGTTCCTTGACGGAGATGCGTAATCCACCAAGCTGCATGGGCTCGGACTCAGGAGCAGCTGGGGGCGGAGGAAAGGCAGCGGATGCAGTAGAGAGCAGCGCGGCCTCCAGGCTGCGGGCTCGTCGACGCCGATCAAAGCGTTTCTCAACACGGATGGCCAGGTCGATTAAGGGGTCGAGACGGGTTGTTACCTCACAAACGAAGATCTCGTCCTTTAGCTCCGAGTTGAGTCACTCCAGGAATCGAGCCACCAGTGCCGGTTCATTCCAACTGCAAGTAGTAGACAGGGTGCGAAACACGATAGCAAAGTCTGCTGCGCAGCGTCTTCCCTGGCGAAGAGTTGAGAGGACACGTGAAACCTCCTCTCCATGGACTAAGCGGTCGAAGATGCGAATCATCTTCTCCTTGAAGAGAAAAAAATTCTGAACTCAGTCCACCTCTGCTTCCCAGTTGACGGCTCCCCACTTGCGTGCTCGCCCGGTAAGGAGAGAGAGAACATAGGCCACCTTGGCACGATCCTTGGCATATGTAGAGGGCTGCAGAGAAAACACAACCTCGCATTGGGTGATAAAGGGGCGGGATTGAGTGGGCTCACCCGAGTAGCAAGGGGGGTTGTTAATCCGCGGCTCGGGTGGTTCGCGAATCTCCGGAGATGCAGGAGGATCGGGGCGGAGATTGTGAAGCTGTAGTGAGAGATCCGATACCTGGGCAGCCAAGGACTCAACAGCCTGTCTTGTGGCAGACAACTCCTCCTGATGTCTGCCCAGCATGGCACCCTGGAGCTCCATAGCAGTCTGGAACGGATTGCCACTCGCTGGATCCATGCTTTGGCCAGATTATTGTGTCAGGTATGTGAGAGAAAGGACCCAAATGCGCTGTAGCAGTTTAACAGTTTTTAATCAACTTAGGAAGCTGTCCACATGAAAGATAAAAGAACAGTATATTGCAGTCAATAATAAATGTTGAACATAAATTGCCAGCAGAGTGGACTGAAGAGATGAAACGTAAATCCCCCTTCTAGGACAGCGTAGCGCAGAAAGAGACTGTGGTCCCGGGAGGAGAACTGCAGGCTTCGGATACCTCGGGATACCAGAGCATAGAGGATGGCTGGAAACTGGCGCTGGTCTCTGCAATAGTTTGAGCTGGGTAGAGTTCAGAGTGCGAGAAACAGCATACACAGAGAAATACCTGCAGCTGGTTTTCATCGAGCAGTAACACCTTGACAACCAGACAGGACAGGACAGGACCGAGAGCTTAGCACGCGATGATTCTTCAAGTGGGTACATGAATAATCTGGCGACAAGACAGGTGAAAAGGAGGATTAGAAGAAGCAAACACAATTAGAGGGAAAGGGGGAGCAGGTGTTGGAATGATTAGTGCGATGCCGGGATAGAGTAGGGACAGCTGAGAGTGATGAGAGAGTGTGTAATGAGTGTATGCTTAACGAGCGGTGATTGAGAGACCACGAGAGGGAGACAGAGAAAAGAGGAAGATACCAGGATCATGACAGTTATATTTACTGTTGTCTGTCTGATATATATCTATACACTATGGTGAAACAATTGCACAAACTCTGTGTTTCTCCCTGCTCGCGTTATTTAACGAGTGGGCACACACACAAGCTTTGTGTGATGTATTTGGGAGTGGAGTGGGTTGGAGACGGGTCCGAGGGCCTTATCTCCTCCCTTTCCCGAGGGATCCATTGCTCTCTCTCCGGTATCAGAAGCCCGCGCCGCGGTTTCTTCTGCCCAGGGAGAGAGACCAATGCTTCAGTGCTCTTACCTCCGAGTAGGTAGATGTGTTGAGCATTGAAAGTGACACAATCATGGGGAAAGAGGATTCACCATCTCTTTCCCCAGCATATGAGGAGCTGGTGGAGGTGATTACTAAGGCTGTAGATAAATTAAATATTGAATGGCCAGCAGAGAAAAGGGGTGCTCCTCCTAAAAATAAAAACGCTTTGCATCAGGTTTATGTCCTTCCACACTTAAGGTCTACGTGGCGCCATTGCGACTTCCCACTTGCACCCTGGTGGGTGGTACATCTTTGGGTCGAGACCCCCTGATCACTCGTTTCCTTTGTGGCACCTTGAGGCTGAGGCCTGCAACTCGCACAAGGGTTCCGGCTTGGGACCTGGCAATAGTACTCGAAGGCCTATCTGGGGCTCCCTTTGAGCCCTTAGATTCGGTCTCAGAGAAGTTTCTTACTTTTAAGACTATTTTTCTGCAAGCTATTTAGTCCCTCAAAAGAGTCGGAGACCTTCAGGCCCTTTTGGTTTCTCACACCTGCCTGAGTTTGCACCGGGGATGGTCAAGGCATTCTTATACCCTAAACATGGATATGTTCCTAAGGAATACCATTATTCCGAGGCCTATTGTGCTGCAGGCTTTCTGTCTTCCTCCGTTTACTTTGTCGGACCAGGAAAAGCTGAACCTCTTGTGCTCATGCGAGCACTGGACACTTATGTTCATCGGACTTCTCCGTGGAGAAAATCCGATCAATTATTTGTCTGCCAAGAAAGACCCAAGAAAGGTCTTCCTGCCTCTAAGCAGACAGTGAGCAAGTGGATAGTTGAGGCTATTTCTCTTGCTTATTAGTCCTCTGACCAGCCATGCCCTTTTATGGTCAGAGCTCATTCCACTAGGAGTTTGGCGGCTTCTAAAGCCTTGTTGTCTGGAGTTTCTCTCCAAGACGTTTGCGATGTGGCGGGCTGGTCCTCTCCGCTCACATTCGTCAGGTTTTATAGCCTGGACCTGGATGCTGCCCCATGGTCTCAGGTGCTTAGTGCTTAGTGTAGTAATGACAACAGGCTGACACTCAGGCACTTGAAAGTTTGACGATTTGGGTATTCTCGTTCCCAAAGCGTCATCGACGCATCGCGAGTTCCCTCGAAAGGGAACGTCTCAGGTTACGACTGTAACCATAGTTCCCTGATATAGGGAACGAGACGATGCGTCGCCCTGCTATACTTCCTGCATCCCTAAGATCAACTTGCATCAGCAATTTTCTAAGCTAATGCCGGTTTCACCGGATGCGCTCTTATCTCTTCCTGGTCATGACGTCACCTGCCCGTGACGTTCATTCCATCCATTGGACTAGTTGACATAGATGCTTCAGACGCATTCAAGCTGGAACCGTTCCCAAAGTGTCATCGACGCATTGTCTTTGCATTTCCTGCCTGAAGACGAAGGCAGGGGCGCAGCCGACCCACTGGGAGGTATAGAAAGGGACCGTCTTGGTGGTGGTGGGGAGGATAGAGGTGAATGGAAGTGTCAGCATCTGTGAACTCAGACATGTGTAAGTACCGATCTTTTATACCACGAGTATTAGAACCCGATTTGATAGATGAGAAGGTAATAAGTGACGTAGCAATTGAGTCTTCCCGGCAGAACTTATGCTAAAGCTTCCATTTCTGAATTGTGCACAACCTTTCTATACACATTATCCCAGCTACCATAGTGTAGTATACCATAATCTCAAACACACACACAACCTTCACCCCATGCAACATGGTGTTTCCTTTCTAGCTCCAGTCTGACAGCAGTGATGTCTGACAGCTTTTCGCCAGCAGCGCTCATCCATCTTTGGCTCACACCAATAACTTTAGCATTTCAGACATTTCTCCTACAGACACACACACAAATATGATTTAAAAATTAAACAGCATTTTTCCATTTAGAGGTGATAGTGTGTGAACGAGACCTCAGGCAGTTTGGAAATCTTTTCCCTTTCAAAAGCTACTATCAATGCTGCGCTGAGTTAGCGCTATGGGAAACATCCTTGTTTGACCTGTTGTGAAGCAACAGAATTTGGCTTAAATAACCTCTGATGAAGACGTCATTGGAATGCGCACATCAGAGGCTATAAATAGACATGAGACAGGTGTGGAAAACAGTCTGGAGAGGCTGTCATCTCGATTGGCACATCACTTGCCTCAAATTGAAGGCTGTATTTCTGGCCCTGAAGTACTTCCTCTGGCAGTTAAGGGGCTACCATGTGCTGGTGCAGGTGGAAAACACTGCGGTAGTCGCTTACATAAATCACAAAGGTGGACTGCCTGTTCCTGTCCCTCAGGGCAATTCACATCCCTGGAAGCATGAATGTGGGAGCAGATTTACTGTCCAGAAGGGAGTGCTGGAGATTCTGCAAGGAAAAGTTATCAGCAGGCGTATGTCCTGCTAATCTCCAAGTATTTGTGGCCACCATATAGACTAAACACATAATATGCATGTGCATGCCATCACCGGTTTCCTAAATTCACGTTTTTGAAGTTTACAATTCACGTTTTTGAAGTATCATTTTCAAAACTCTATTTCAAAGTTTGCATTCTCAGGCCACCAAAACGCTGTTGTCGTGTAAATGAATGGCCAGAATGGATTAAAAGTTTTCTGTGTCGCGTAAGCAGTAGTTATTAGTTAATAACTAATGATTTTAGTTCCCTCCATGAGGAAATTAACCTATCAAAAACCTACTTAAGCTGAACTATTACTTTCTTCTAGAGCTGTTGAACAGCCAAAACAATCTTTGTTGGATTATTTTCATATTTTCACTGTAAAGCTGCTTACAACAATCTGTACTGTAAAAATTGCTATATAATTTAATGTGACTTGACTCCTTCTGAAATTACATTTAGGAACTTCACTTATATTAAAAAATACACTATTCTATAAACCGTCCTTCGATGCACTGTTGATGTACTGTATTGAATCACCATAACATGGATTCCTCTGTCAGTGTGTGTGTGTGAGAAGCATCTGTAGGCACTTGAGGGCAAACACAGTTTTAGCTCTATCAATCTACACTCTCTCATTATGTAATGTGCTCTCAATATAGGTCAGGTCTGAGGCAGAGGAATACAGAGCTGCTAACAATAGTTTTTAGCACTATTTGTAATTGTTCACAGTTTGAGAGCATGTATAAATTGTATGAAAAACAGTATGAATTGTATATTGTGCACAGTGTCCAAATTTTCCAAATGAAAGCAAGGGGTCTAGGTTTGATTGGTTAGCATAATCCAGTTAGCTTCTGGCATAGGTCATGATTACACCATTGTGGTGAAAAAAGGCCTTTTATTTTTGTATTTTGATTAACTCAGCATGTATGCCATACATATTTGGTCATATTTATGTTTGCCAATGAGTTATTGTTTTAAAAGCACTCGAGTCATCAACTGCATCACGTCCTTGTTGCTGTTGCTCCAGAATTAGACAAATGCCAATTGCATGAATCTCATTTGTCTTCAAACATCTTTTTACATATTGTGCTACATTTAAAGGAAGCGTCACGGGGTGACTAGAGGCAAGCGGAACCTTTCTTCCGTTGGGAGGTGTTTCCCCGCTGGAGCAGTTCCGGTGCGACACCCGGCTGGTTCCGGACGTTGTATGAATGATGATCAAACGGGATTAGACGAGGAAATGAGTGTCAGGTGCGCGAGATGAGGATGGCGATCGGTGATTGGGACACATATCTGAGATGTGTATTATAAAAAGAGATTTTGGGGTGAAGGAGACAGGCAGGTACACAGGGGGAGAAACCAGCACGAGAGAGGCAGGTAACCAGGGGGAGAAACCAGCGCGAGAGAGGTGAAGGTGCACAGGGGGAGAAACCAGTGCGAGAGAGGTGAAGTTGCACAGGGGGAGAAACCAGCGCGGGGGAGAGAGAGAGAGATCAGGAAGAGAAGAAGCGGAACAGAGACGGATTTTCGCAGGATGTTGACTGGAGGTAAAACTGCTTCTGTAAAGGAGGATTCTCGGAGAACTAAGGACGGATGTGCATATACTATCTTTGGAACAAGTTAAATGCCACGCTACCTTCTGTATTGATCCTCAAATCTCTTTGTTACTATATGGATGTGACGGTCGGATGATTACTGGTTGAAAACAAAACACTTTAATGTCCTGGATTCTCAAGGCCCGTATGTTTGTTGTCATCTATCTTTTACTCTGGCTTTTGAGTTGCTTTTGTCTCGAAGCGAAAGATCTGGTTCCTGTATGTATGCACCAGTCTGATGATTGTTTGTTTCAACCTGACATTATGATGTTCTGATCTCTTAAAACCAGTCATGCCGGTCGCTGTCCATCTTTCATATAATCTGTGAATTATAATCTCCTCGAAGCTGAAGATCCGGTTCCCGTATGTATGCACCAGTCTGATGATTGCTTCAAACTAACATTATGATGTTCTGATCTCTTAAAATCAGTCATGCCTGTCGCTGTCCATCTTGCATGCCATCTTTGAGTCCAAATACGTCAAGGACGAGGATTCAGCTCCCGCACATGTCCCCGAGTCATAGTTATATCCAAGATGAGGAACCTGGTCAGAGCTACGAGCAGAGGCCCTAGAGAGTGTGTGGATTGCAGAGCTTATGGTGGATATTTGCACGTGTGAAGTTCTTTACTAAATACACGAGTGTGGGGAGTAAAAGTCTTGCCTTTGTTTGTGCCTGTTACCTGCTGGATCGCAAAATCCCTAAACTCGAGGGGCGTTGGGGGCTAACTAACCAGTGCTTGTTGAGTGTGTCTTATATAGAGACGTGAGTTACTCATCTCCCTCTGCCTTGATCTGCCTGGAAGAGGAGCCATTACCTGTATATGCACCATTGTTCGGCCTGGAGCCGATGCTTGCTGTCCTGGCCTGTCCTGAAGAGGAGCCATCACCTGTGTACCTACCATTGTCAGCCTGGAGGCGAGCCGTTGGAGACGTGAGTTACTCATCTCCCGCTGCCTTGATCTGCCTGGAAGAGGAGCCATCACCACTGTACAGTGTGACGAGGAACCCCCAGCTACGCACTTACCTCTGTCGTGTACGCCTTGATCGAAGAGGGGGAAGACCAGGATGAAGAAGAGGAAGAAGCCGATTGAGTGATGCCTTATTTTAAGAAATACTTTTATTCAATAAAGAAGAACTTTGTACCTGTTATCTGATTGTCTGGTCTGGTGGTGTTCTCTGCTAGCTCCTCGAGGTGGTACGGGTCACAGGGGCGGTGCGTAACCGCCCCGGCCTGTGACAGATTGGTAGGAGATTTCAGAGCGACTAGCAATAGCAAGCTGGCTTTGAAAGCATTAGATCACACCCCCTTCAGAGCATCTCCAAAGCCACACCTTTTTCAAAACACATGAACATGGTCACACACACCTGGAGCAGATTCAGCAAAGCGTCACGAAAGATCTCAAACGCAGCGTAAGCTCGTTGTTTTGATTCAGGAGGAACTGTAAAAGGTAGTTGCTGTTTGTTTGTGACGCTCTGTGACTGTCTGTAAGCCTTATGGAACACGCTGATGACGTATAATGTCTGCGTGAGCAGGGTGCGCGGAGGTATGGAAATACATATGCTGAGAGGGAGGTAGGACATCCCAACGAAACTTACCAATACACACTTACCAATTAACAGAATGCATAGCTGATATAAAAATAAAAATTGAAAAGTAATTTCCTACTACTTAATTCTGAAAAAACAGAGATTCTAATTATTGGACCAAAAAAAAGCCCTGCGTGCAATAACCTACAATACTGTCTAACACTTGATGGATGTTCTGTCAAGTCTTCGTCGTCGATTAGTAAACTGGGTGTGCTCTTTGAAATCAATCTTTCATTTGAAAGACACATTTCTAGCATCTGTAAAACCGCATTCTTCCATCTTAAAAATTGTGGCAAGCAGGATGAGGCCAAGGGTCGTAAGAGAACGACGCGAGAGAGCTACGGAAGCATAAAAGTAAGAGCGACGACACTGTAAGACAATATGATGTGGACGTTGAAGATCTCAAAAATTAAGTTTATTACAGCATAGCACTAGCAAAGTACATGAAGCACCTTGGGTTCACCAGTGTCAGAATGAACTTAGAATAATCTCTGCTCAAACATTTTATACTGTATTACATCTGTCTTCCCTATCAGCATGTAAATGAAGCTCTGACTTATATGTAAATTGAGGATAACAATGAAAGTGTAGCAAATCAGCTCTATGAAATATTAATAATCAATAATAACTGGCTATTATTGATTATGAATATTTGGATCAGTTAATATAATTAACTTAATGTAGTAAAATTAAGTTTTACTTCAACCCACCTGTTTGTCCCATGGACACTCAGCGTTGTTTATTAATTCTAAGAAATATTCATTTCCGGGAAAGGGAAATGTCTTTCTTACTGTACAGTACTAAGAGCATGTAGTCACAATCTAAATCGTAAGGTTAACTTCGTATGCAAGCAGAAAATCAGAACCAAATAAATATTGTGCACAAGTTTTAATAACAAAAACACGAAAACATAACTAACATACACACAATTACACATTTATTCATGCATTCATAGGTAGATGGTTAAAGTGACAGAATGAAACCCGGAGGTAGGAAATGGAACTATGGAAAAGATCCATTTAACTATGAAAAGAACCATCAATATTATCATTTTCAAAGCACCTTCTTAAAAGCATACTTGCATGGCCTTGCGGTGAACACAATTCTTGAAGTTATTGAAAACTGACGTTTGTTAGTTCTGTGAGTGTCAAATGTTGAAGTTGCAATCGTTTTCTTCTCTGTTGGATGAAGAAGGTATGAAGACTTCCACAGAAGATATATGTACATTGCTAAATATTAAGACAACTTCTACTATTGATTGCTATCAGGATGGGAAGAGAGTTTCAATCAGAATAACAAAAAGTGTTTATGAATAAAATAGCCTACCCTACGTTTTTTTTCTTCACATTTTCATTATTATCATGTTCTCAATATAGTAAAAAACTATATTGTAAAAAAAACTAGTAAAAAAAACTACACCAAAATCTATTTAAAATACATTTATTTCATACTAAATTATACTTCAAATACATGTACATATTTATTGACATATCACTTAAGACTTACTGATATGTAAGGGATAATTTACATCCAGCCGGTTGCCTTGCATCAGCCTGAAGGGGGTTTATTCTGAGATAACAACTGCCTGGATGTACATTATCCCTGTCACACTCACAGATAGGAACAGACAGGGATTGTAAACAATCAACACAGTTTATTTGCAGAATGTAATATATACAGGAGCGTATCATAGAAATGGTATCTTCATAGAAAGAGGTCCTGTGATAATATTAGTCCCGTACGAATCGGCATCTCTGTGATTTGGCCAGCTCTTACATCATTTTTCCAAGGTTTTTGTTTCCTGTGCGCCTTTTTATCCCTCTTTTGCAAAGAATGGAGGCTGCGTTGGACTGTTTTGATAGCAATTTGATATGCTGGATCATATTGCTCTACCTACACCATAACTACTGTATACAATTGGCAGAACAATAAGGCTTATCTAAAATTAATGATTAGATGGAGATGGATGACATGTATGCACCATGTGTAGTACCCTCACCGCCTGGTAAGGGGAGATATAGTCAATAAAAGACACAGGACACGGAGCTGCTGCAACATCTTCTGGATCTCTGTATTGTCTGCACAGATGCAAATATTTCTGCATTCTCATATATCAAAAAACGTACATATCAGTTTAACTCTTCAAAAAAAGCCACAAAATACAGAAAAAATACATAATTACTCACATACAGCTACTCATCAGGTACTGTTTCCACAAATTAACAAATAATTTCAATGTACACTTACATTACAATGCACATTAATGCTACTATGTACTGTATATTGCATACAATATACACATGTGATACTGTGTCTAACAATTTACTGTATATTGCATACAATATACACATGTGATACTGTGTCTAACAATTTAAACATATGTATCTTTTCCCATGTCTTCAACTCTCTTAAACTTTTGAAATAAGTTATAGCATGTGTCAGCAAAAATAATGATCTCTTTACACACAATTAGCATTAACACGTTCATTACACTTTCTCTTATGAACCAACAGATTCCTTTTTTTTAAATGCTGTCACCTGTAACTTCTGACTCTAACTGTTACATTAGTTCTCCAAAAACACAGATAATATTGAATAAATTCACTTTGTTTTTCATATTTGTGTAACCGCATGGTCTGTGCCATCAGTTTAGCATTCACCAGTTGCACACGTGATACACACGGTTAACTTGAACCGAACTTTTAGACATCAAAATATATACGATCAATTAATACACTTCAAAGAATGACATTTGCCATTTTTCACAGCCTTAACTTATCCAAAATTATTTCCATGACAATTTACTCATGTCATACCTGGTAAGGGGAGATATAGTCAATAAAAGACACAGGACACGGAGCTGCTGCAACATCTTCTGGGTCTCTGTATTGTCTGCACAGCCCGCCCCCGCCCCCGCCCCCTCCCCCAGATTCGGAACAGTCCCAAGGCAAAAGTAATTGAATGATCGATCGTCCATAAGCAAGGAATATCAATCACCATCATCCAAAATCATCCAGTATGCATTAATGCATTTATTAAAGATGTTCAAATTCTTTTACCATGACAACAACATATTCTGATTAAACTAATTTTTTTTTTTTTTCCTTTCTATTTTTCTTTATATATTTTTGTAACCACTACACATGCGGTAAGGAACATTATTCTGTTTATGATCATACAGCTAGACCTATAACGACAAGACATTTCCAAGCAATAGCCCATTGACATAATATCCGGGAGATAAGTCTGTAAATTCGAGTAAAATCACAGGCGCCACACGAAATTCAGATGTGGGGGTCTAATTTCTAATTCACACGAGGTCCCCAGATAATACTAATCCCGTGTGAATAGGGCTAAAGATGAATTAAAGGTGCAATGTGTAATATTTCTGTGGATCTATTGACAGAAATGCAATATAAGATCCATAACTATGTGTTCAGTGGTGTATAAAGACCTTACTCAATGAACCGTAATGTTTGTATTACCTTAGAATGAGACACTTATATCTACATAACCGCGGGCACCCCCTTCTCTGAAGGTTGACATATTGTGACGTCATGTTTCTACCGTATTCGACAGCGAACAAACAGCGCTACAGAGCACGTTTCATCACTACCTTGAAAAAGAAGCAGCAGAAAAAAAAGAAATAGAAGAAGAAGTAGTAGCAGCAAGAAATGGAGCACAGTTATTGTTTAACACAAGAGCCGACGGAGGATGAATCTGCTTCGAAAAAACAAAAGTATGATGAAGCCAGATTAAAACGCAGGCAGAAATCTAGGGTAAACAAAGGTGTGGCTTTTCCCAGATGGAAGGCTCTAATGAAGGAACACATTTTTAAAAGTGATGCCGTAGTTGCCTGTTTTCTGTTAGACAGGTAAGGTATTCCAACTTTAGAGATGCAAATGAAAACTGTTGTTTGATATTATTTGCATTAGCTAGAAGCTAGCTATAGACATCGTGAGAAGGGACTTTTCCCTTGTCAGTGGTGTAAAATATGTCGTTGGATTGTTTCATGTAACGTAAGTTCTCCCTCGCTGTGTTATGGCTTTGCTATGTGGGGATAAATGTGCTGGTTACGTTTGTGAGACAATCAGCTGATGATTAGTACTATTGACCGTAAAACAGTAACGTTAGTCTACAGCATCATATTAGCCAGCTAAACTTTGATTACCCTGCTAGAAAAACTGTGTAGTTGGATAGTTTCATGTGTTTCTTCTCCCTCGCTGTGTTATGGCTTTGCTATGTGGGGAGAAATTTGCTGGTGAGACAATCAGCTGATTAGTATAACATTGGTGCTTCTAGTGGAACAGACAGGTAAGCATAACAATATTTTTTTTTACCCCGATAGCTTTGATTATAAACATGAACTTTATGATTACTGTGTTATTTTATTTTTTATCTATATCTACTGTTGAATGAGCATATGTGGGATATACACAACTTGCTCTGGTTATTCTGGTTATACAGCTTACATGGTATGAGCATTGTTGAGGAGGACTTGGATGAAAATGTTTTCAATGACCCAATGAACAGTGTGTAAGTAGTACTTCCTAATTAAATGTATTATTTTTCAGTGATATTATTTGAGAACTTGTTTTTAAATGAAAGTTGTCATTATGTACAGAATTGATTGGGCAGATGAAGCTTCCCCTTACTCCCTTGAAAGAGATGATGGGCAGGATGGTTTCAGCTCGGATGAAGAGTATCTTCCACCGATTGCTATACGGTGTGTTATTTGTCAGTTTCAATTTGCAATTGTTTTTTGGTGTCTGTTTACTACAGATTTTTGTGCCTCAACAGAATGGGTGGAGCAGTGAAGAACGCACACTCTATCGATGGACTTCTGGTTATTGGAATCGATGAGACTGTGCATGATGTGCCTGCAGATGAAGACCCTCCTGATGAGCCTTCACCCTGTGATCATGACCATTTTTTTCCAGAACCACAGGTCCTTTGTGAAGGTGACATCATAGGTGTCAGAAACTCCATAGTGTATGAGAACTGCTTAAGACAATTGACTACATTTCTGATCCCATCACCACCAAGGGCACAGCAGCTACTACCGAATGGGTAAGTCCAGACAATCACAGAATATCACAACTTTAACTTAGTGTAAAGTGAAAGGTTATACCAAAGGCCAGTGCTGTACATCACAAAAGCAAATGTTTCTTCTGTGTGACTTTTAGATCTGTCCTAATGGACACAGCTTGTGGAGCTGGAATTCCCAGCCTGTGATGAAATTTGGGATTAAAGCTGGAGATTTCCTCTTGTCCACCAACATTTTGTTGTCTGACAACAACTACGCAAAGGTTGCCCTCTTGTTCAAATTCATGAACATGGGGATGGTGAACAGGAACACCTTCTTCTCCATTCAGGACACTTACTGCGTCAATACAATAAATGACTTCTGGGAAGAGAGAAGGACAGAGGCTCTTTGTCGGCTTCAAGGGAAAGATGTTGTTGTCCTAGGTGTGTAGTTGATACTGTACTATGTACAGTAACATAGCTATGGAATACACTAAGCAATGACAGTATGGAAGCGACTAATTATATTTTTTCTGTTAAATTATATATTTTTACAAATTTCAGCGGATGGCAGAAATGACTCTCCTGGTCACTGTGCACAATACTGCAGCTACACCACCATGGAGAATGACACAAAGGAGATAATTCATGTTGCCACCATAGACAAGCGGGAAACATCATGGAACTCTGTCGTCATGAAGAAGGAGGGTTTCATCCAGACTGTGGACAAGCTTACATCAGAGATAAAGCTAGTTGAGATCTGCACAGATGCTCATGCCCAGATGGGTGCCCTTATGAGTAAGTATTCAAGTGATATATTGTAGGAATGTATGTATATAATGCTCAGCAATATAAATATTATAGTAACATGACATTATTTACCACTTGATAGACCCAGACAAAGGTACATACAAGGCCCTTGGAATTCACCACAGTCTTGAAATGTGGCATGGTGCGAAGAACCTTAACAAAAAAATGGCAGCAGTAAGTGTAATAACTGGCTCATGTTGTTAAATATTTATTAACCCTCTGGGGTCCTATGTGTTTTTGGGGTCCTGGAGGTGTTCTGACATGCTCTAACATTTGTGCTTTTTTCAGTTATTTATAAACATGTTAATGGCAAAGGTGTAAATTCACTCTATATAGCACAAACAGGGCTACCATAATATGTTAGCAAGATGTATGTACATGTTTGTATTTTTGAGAGAATATTGTTTATGCATGGTTATTGAAAAAACTAAAACTTAAAGTCTCTGAAATAAGGCCACAAAACACATACTAAATATGTGTCCACAAGACTTTTGACTAATGGATGTTCTCGCCTAGGATTTTTGCTTCAAAATGATCTGAAAATCATCCTTCCAAATCATTCACATAAAACAATACATTGATTTAAATTTAGTAAAACACTTTTTGTTTGGAAAGGCAATATGCGAAATGGGCGTGACTCATGTATAATGGTCTGATTCACACCTGTGAAGACAAAAGACCTGCTTAATGAGCCTGCATAATGAGCTTTTCACAGGTGTGTCACTGAGCCACAAGAAAGAATATAAGGACACAAGAAAAGAAATGTGTATATATACTACAAAATTGGTTCACAGTTGGAAACATCTATAAAAAAATAGTATTTTTCCACTTGTATTTTTGCTTGCAAATTGTATAATATCCAAGGTGAACATTTCTAGTAATTGTGTAGTTAATTCTCATACTGTATTTTCAGAAAGTTTTGGATATGTATCCTCTCCCCAAATTTGTCACTAATAAAACACAATACAAATAATTTGAAGAGAAGGCTTATATTGACCTTTTAAGATTTTGTTTACATCTACCTTGTAAATATATTATTTGCTATTTTATTAAAAAGGTTACAATTACAGCAACAATTAAAATAACAATATTTCAAGTGTAGCCTAATATTTCTTTGTAAAAACTAAAGTATACATTTTATCATACATATTTCAAAGTTAAGGATTCATTAGTTTGAATAAAGCCTACATTGGAACAAACACTATAATAGCATCCTAGTTGATGACTTTATTTTTGACAAAACAAACAGCCTAATATATTTAACATTTGAGCAGAAATTGGTGAACAAAAGCTTATTCAATGTGGCAGTAGTCTATAGTTTAGGCTACAGTAAACAGTTAATAATCTATCCAAAAACTAGTCAACGAAATGTTGTCTTTCATATTTCTTCTGTAACATAGGCATTTCGTTTGTTGTTTTTATGATAGCCTATATTAGGGCATATAAATATTAATTTGCAGTTTAATACGTTGCTAATACAAAGACATTTTAACGTTATTTCAACATATTTCAGTCGATTTTCACTCATCTCAGTATAGCAATAGGGTTTGGTAAAAACTGTTCAGTTCATTCATTCACACACAGACGCGATTCATATTTAAACAGTCTTTTTGCGGTTTACATACACTATGATATCGCAATTAGAACACTAATAAAAAAACTTACTTCTCAGATGGATATTTCATATTTCTTTGTAAAAACTAAAGTATACATTTTATCATACATATTTCAAAGTTAAGGATTCATTAGTTTGAATAAAGCCTACATTGGAACAAACACTATAATAGCATCCTAGTTGATGACTTTATTTTTGACAAAACAAACATAGCCTAATATATAACATTTGAGCAGAAATTGGTGAACAAAAGCTTATTCAATGTGGCAGTAGTCTAGTTTACAGTAAACAGTTCATAATCTATCCAAAACTAGTCGACGAAATGTTGTCTTTCATATTTCGTCTGCAACATAGGCATGTCGTTTTTTGTTTTTATGAGCCTATATTAGGGCATACATATTAATTTGCAGTTTAATACGTTGCTAATACAAAGACATTTTAACGTTATTTCAACATATTTCAGTCGATTTTCACTCATCTCAGTATACCAATAGGGTTTGGTAAAAACTGTTCAGTTCATTCATTCACACACAGACGCGATTCATATTTAAACAGTCTTTTTGCGGTTTACATACACTATGATATCGCGATTAGAACAATAATAAAAAAAAACTTACTTATCAGATGGACCCGTTGCTCCTCGAAATGAAAAAAAACAGTACATGTTCTGAGGTAAATGTCCCAGGATTACTCCTCACACAGCCTCGCAAGAAGAAATAGGCTACATTAATCTGATGATTACATTTGTTGTGTTATCGCGTTTATGAGGGGCGTTGACACTTTGCATGTGTTGCTTCAGATCATTTGCGTTTGAATACCGCGCGCTCTCCGTGGACGTGTCAGAATAGCAGAATAATGAGCTAAGAGAACGATAATGAGATCGGCTGACACCTCTCTCTTTTTTAATAGATTACATAAACAGAGAATATTTATTTTAGTTTTGAATTAGATATTTTAAAAGTACAAACTTAAATGATAATAAAGATATATTGCTCGTGCTTGTGTGAATAGTATTCGCTGAGCTTTGTTTAAGTTTAGAGACGTGCACCAGAAAAAAATTTAACGGAGACAGAGAGGCAGAAAGCACAACCTGTTTATTTTCTTCATTTTACAAAAGCACACGGTTTTGATGTTAATGTGAGTGTACACAAAAAAAGAAGACCCTCTATAGTTTATAATCATGTATTGATTTTATTTATATGACCAAAAATGACGGAGTATTTTAAGTCTATGTTGCTGCTATTTGAAAAAAAACAGCAAAACGCACCGGCGCGTTTCTCGACCCCAGAGAGTTAACCATAAAGTCACTATTCTGTACATCAGGGTTATTGAACTATGTACAGTTGATGGATGACAGTATGGAAGTTTTCATTGCACTCCAACACAACAGATTTTGTTTACTTTCAACAAAATTGTTGGTTGAACATTTACACTTTTCACACTTTCACTTTCTGCCTGTATTTTACAGTAATATTTATTTGTTTCTCTTTTCGAGGCAGCAAAGATAAAAGGACAGTCCATCCTCTTCAACTGGCTGAAGGACATAGTCAACCATTTTTGGTGGTGTTGCAAGACTGCTGACACACATGAGCAGTTTCTTGTAAGCACGCAATTGTATTATATCTTTGAGTAATTGTCACGGGTGACAAAAACGCATAGTGAGCGGAACCCTCTTGATGAGTCACGAGTTTCTCGAGGGAACGATTTGTGGCCTGATTAGCGCTAATGCACTGCAGGTGCGAGAGAGAGGAGCGACGTTCACACAGGCTTCGGGGTTTACAAGCCAAAGATAAAAGGGCTATTCAGAGAGGTTTCGAGATGGACGTCGATGTGGATGTGTGCTGGTTTTCTTTTGGAGCAGTTTGGGCACAAGCTTACTCGGGGAAGTTGTCTGGGTGTGGAAGCCGCCCATTGAAGTCTGCTGGATCAGAGTTTGTCTGTGGGAGTCTGCTGGAGTGATTTATCGATGGAATCTGCGCTGTGAAGGGAGAGAGAAAGATAAGTGAATTGATTTCATCTCACGAACATTTGAAAAGCTCGAAGAGGATGCAGTGAATGTAAATCTGACGGTTGGGGAAGCTATGTGTTTCAGAGTGTGTTGAGGAGGAACTGAGGATTAAATATTCCCCACGGGAGTGTAACGAAAGGATTGAGGCCTCTGATCAGCCCTATTGTGTGAGTGAATTGCAGTGCTTTTGCCTTATTTATATACATTGATTCATGGCTATGGATTTGAAGTGAACACGAGTGCGGTGTGCTTTTGCTGAGAAGCGGCCCCAACCCCTGCTTACACGTTTGTGAAAAGTTAATATATCTGCTCTCCATCAGAAGCCCAGAGCGATACAGCTGAGTTTGGAAGCATGCAGTATCGCTGGTGAAGTAAGCTTTCAAAATCATTGTTTCACTACTGTGCACTGACGAAAGTATTCTATACTGAGAAAAATCGTTATCTTTCTACTTACTGTCTGAGTCTAGAAGTATGCAGCATCGCTGGTATAGAAAGCTTTTAAGTCACTGTTTCACTGCTGTGCACTGACGAAAGTATCTTGTACTGAGAAGAATCCTTGCCTTCTTACTTACCGTCTGAGTCTAGAAGAATGCAGCATTGCTGGTGAAGTAAGCTTTTAAATCACTGTCTCACTACTGTGCACTGACGAAAGTATCCTGTATTGAGAATAATCCTTACTTCTAGACTCAGGCGGTAAGTTGGATGGTAAGGATTCTTCTCAATACAGGATACTTTCGTCAGTGCACCGTAGTGAGACAGTGATTTAAAAGCTTACTTCACCAGCAATGCTGCATACTTCTAGACTCAGGTGGTAAGTAGGAAGGTATGCAGCATCGCTGGTGAAATAAGCTTTTAAATTACTGTCTCACTACTGTGCACTGACAAAAATATCCTATACTGAGAAGAATCCTTACCGTCTGAGTCTGGAAGTATGCAGCATTGCTGGTGAAGTAAGCCTTTGAATTATTGTCCCACTACTGTGCACTGACGAAAGTATCCTGTATTGAGAAGAAGCCTACCTTCCTATTTACCGCCTGAGTCTAGAAGTATGCAGCATCGCTGGTGAAGTAAGCCTTTGAATCATTGTCCCACTACTGTGCACTGACGAAAGTATCCTGTATTGAGGAACTCTTACCTTCTTACTTACCGTTTGAGTCCTGAAGTGAGCCGTATCCTTGTTGAAGTCGCCGTCAGGGCGAAACTGTGATATTCGACTAATAGCCGAAGAAGACCTAGAGGACACAGAGGACACTGAAGTCTATAAAGTTTGTGCTCGTTGATATATTGTGTTCAATAAAGACTGTTATTCCCATGAACTTATCTCTGGTTTGCTTCATCCATCTGTTGCGGTCCCGTGGTGTCGGCTCCTCACGGTGGTGTCTAGGTCCGGGGTGGCTGGTCATCCGAGTCCGCCCCGGCCCGCACCGGTGAGATAATTTCATTAAATGCTATATTAATGATATATTTATGGTGCATTTTTATGTTTTGCAGGCATTATGGGTTGGCATCCTTGACCATGTCTGCAACACGGGCACCTTGAATCGGAGCAAATGCGGGGGAAGATGTGGATCCAGAGAGACTCCCAGTGCCACAAAGCTTTAGTGGATATAGTTCTCAATAAGAGGTGGCAGAAAGATGTTCACAAATATCTGCGATTCAGGTAGTGTGGCTATACTTCATTTCACTTCATTTTTATTAGAGGATAACCCCTTGAGATGAAACCTCATCCACCTTGTCCCGCAGGTAATCGTTTTCACTCAAGTGTTTTAAAACGCTTTCCAAGATCAGATATATTAGCCTCGTTGCCACCGACTCTTTGTTCAAGCTCCGATATATGTTCTCCCAGGTTTGATAGAGAAAGCTTTATTGTGTCTAAGTTCATCTGTTGACTGTCCATCTTCACATCAAAATGGGAAATCATTTCGGACTTTAATTGTTGCAGTGCGACCAAAAGGAATTTGTTTGACTCGGATTGTTCAATTAAAGTATTTTCAACGCAAATCAGAGCTGACTGCTCCATTGTAGAGCTTGCTTAAGTCAATAATCAACGAAAACTGTTTGTAGGCTTTCAGATTCAATATAGTACTTATCGTAAAATTATGTAAGGAACCTAGCTATATGAAATATTAATAATCAATACTGACTTGTTAGGCAAATGTATTTTGCAGCAAGGCAAATGGGTGACTGTGAGGGATTGCTCTAGTCGCGGATCAAAAAAACACTCTTCCGTTCCGATTACCATAACAAATCGATTTGCCCCGCTCAGTGAAACACCCACTGAGAATTCTGTTGATTGTGCCCTGGTAATTGGTGATTCGATCACACGGAACGTGAAAATAGGGACACCAGCCAACATAGTCACATGTTTGCCGGGAGCCAGAGCGCCTGACATCAAAGCAAATTTAAAAGTGCTGGCTAATGCTAATCGTAAATTCTCTAAGATTGTTCACGTCGACACTAATGATGTTCGACTCCGCCAGTCGGAGATCACCAAAATTAATATTAAAGGTGTGTTTGAACTCGCAAGTACGATGTCAGGCACTGTAATTTGCTCTGGCCCCCTTCCTGTTCGAAGGAGTGATGAGATAGTTAGCAGATTGTCATCACTCAATGGCTGGCTGTCTAAGTGGTGTCCGCAAAATAATATAGAATTCATAGACAATTGGAAAAGTTTTTGGGGCAAACCTGACCTGTTGATAAGGTGCTGCTCTTCTCTCTAGTAATTTGGCTCATAGTCTTAGAGACAAAACATGACAATCTGGGGCTCAGGTCAGGAAGCAGACAGACTGGCTAAACCAACCGTCTGCTAGCGGCCTCGCGTCACCAAGGTCAGATAAATCCCATCACATATATCCTCTTTCACCTAGATATCATCATATAGAGACTGTGTCTGTTCCCCGAATTTGGAAATCCAAAAAACTTCCAAACCGATCTAAGGTTAAAAATGTAATTGATATGCAACAAATAAAAAATAGATATAATACAGATGAACAAACGATAAAGCTTGGGTTGCTGAATATCCGATCCCTTACTTCAAAAGCGCTCATAGTTAATGATATGATTTCAGATTATAACCTAGATGTGCTGTGTATGACAGAAACCTGGCTAAAACCAAACGATTACATTACTTTAAATGAGTCCACCCCCCATGATTACTGTTACAAACATGAACCTCGCCTGAAAGGCAAAAGGGGAGATGTTGCTGTAATTTATAGTAATATTTTCAAAACCACAAAAAAATCTAGTTCCCATTCGTAGTCACTCCGAGTTACGTCGGATGACGACGAACGGGGGTTTCGCTTAGAACACCTATCGACTTCGAGTATTACAAAACGAGCCAATGGCGATGAAATGCCATGGGTCTGCGGAATTTGCATAGCGTATCTCCGCCCCACCGCGTGGGTATAAAGGAGGACGCCGGCAACATGCAGGTATGTTTTCGCTTCGGAGCCAAGAATATTTCTTCATTCCACAATCATCTCTGACTTCGCTCTACGAGACGAGCTTCTCTCTCCGGTGTTGGTGTGACGGCGATCTGCAGCGAGCTCACAGTGCCTGCTGATCTGTGCAGTGATCTGCCAGTGTGTGTGTGTCTCCCTGTGCGCTTCAACATCGCAGAGTTTTTTTCTCCTCTCATAAAAGAGCTCGCACGCGGCACGTCTTTTTAAATACGGCTCGCCCGTGCATTTTTGGTTGCAGCGGACTGGTATCGGACTCTGATGGGCACGAGCGCTGTCTAGTGTGTTTGGGCTTTGATCATGCTTGAACAGCGCTCATGGATGACTCATGTTCTCTCTGGGAACGTGATCATCGCGTCATATATAGGTCGAGACTCGGTGAACTCGCAAGAGTGAGAGTCCCCTCATCCACTACCCGATCTTCGGCTGGTGGACAGGGTGACCTGAGGGTGTTGGTCTGGAACAAGGCGCCGACTCTGTCCACGCCCCAGCCCCCCCTCTTTAATGACGGTGCCCACTAGCGAACTGATGATTCCACGAGTCTACCCTCGGGTGGCCCGTGTGTTTTCATTTGAAGCTACAGAGGATGATGCTGTGTCTGTAGCAGCATCACTAGGTGGGCTTGATTCTTCTGGAAATGACGACTCTTCACAGCTGCCACCCTCTGGTGTGCATACGGCTGTGCCTGAGTCTGATCCAGAGATGATGGCCATGCTTTCCCGGGACGATTGGTTTTTGGGTGAGGCCGCCGACGCGTCCACGGCAAACCCCAATATCTTTCCTCCCAGGCGTGCATGATGAGTTCACGGGTCCTCTCGTTGGTCTCATCCGCCTTTCCTCCCCTCAGGGGCCGCTGCCCATGGGTACACTGGGGTTCCCCCGGTTGAACGCTCTGTTGCCATGCTACTGTGTCCTCAGAGTGCTTCCCGGCGCAATCCTAAGCACCCGCCCAAAGCACCAGTAATCTGTGGCGAAATCCTATAGTGCCACAGGACAGGCAGCTGCCTCACTGCATCCCATGACCGTTCTGCTGGTCTACCTGACCCAGACGCTCATGGACATGCAGGAGGGTGGGACTGACCCGAGGCTCTTCAGTGAGCTGCGCGCCGCCACTGACCTTGCTCTCCGAGCGACGAAAGTGGCTGTACGCTCTCGGAGTCAGGTGATGTTCACCAGTTTGGGGCTGACCGGTCTGATGTGCACGATGTCGGGCGGACCCGTCTGCTCGACACCCCCATCTCCCAGGTCGGCCTCTTCGGCGGTGCGGTTGAGTGCTTCTGCCCAACAGTTCTCAACCGCCCGTGAGCAGATTGAGGTTATTCTGCCTGACGGCCCTGCCGTCCGCTCAGATCCCTCAGTCTGCCCACCGCCGAAGGCTCCCTCCCACGGTTCCAACCCTGCCCGTTCACCCGGGCCTGGCTCTGGAAGACCGTAGGGGGATGCCACAGCCCTCTCCAGCCCCGCACCCCGCTAAACGCCGGGTTAAGCGGCACTTTTGAGATGGGCTGCTCAGAGATGAGACTCAGTTCTTTCCAGGAGTTGGTAGCAGGGCCACTCCTTTCCCCAGTGGAGGGCTGGGGAAGAATCCTTATTCAGAAAGATCTGACTCTCTCCTCTATGAGCATACAGAGTTTTCAGACGACACAGAGCGCCGCCCACAAGCCGTGCTCTCCTCATCCCCCTCTGCCCCAGAGGTGGTTGACACGGCGTGCCGTCCACGGACCGTTTCGCCCCTGTCCCCCTCTGTCGCCAGACCCCTGACAGAGCAGGCCCCCGTGGAACGCTGGTCCTTCCCTGGCCTCCTCTGTCAGGGTGCGGTTATGACCTTGCCCCCACACCGGGCTGCTATGCCGTCCTCGTCTGGGCTGGTCATTCCGCTTCGCTGCACCCCGGGGGGACGTCTGTGGTTCTTCACTCCGCTGGCACAGTTGGGAGCCTACACTAGAGCTTCCCTATCTGTTCCGCTGGGTCGTGCGAACCATCGGCTCGGCTATGTGATTCAGTTCGCACGGTCTCCTCCCTGCTTCACGGGAGTCCGCTCCACTTTGGTCGGTGGCTATGCCCCTATCATGAGAGCGGAGGTTGCTCCCTACTGGCGAAGGGTGCGATTGAGACTGTCCCTCCAGCCGAGATGAGGTCCGGGTTTACAGCCCCTTCCTCATTGTCCCGGAGAAGTCTGGTGGGTTACGGCCAATCCTGGACCTATGCATCTGAACCGCTCCCTTCACAGGCTGCCGTTCAAGATGCTCCTGGCCAAACGCATTTTTGGATGTGTGCGGCCACAGGATTGGTTTGCAGCGATCGACCTGAAGGACGCCTACTCTTATGTCTCCGTTCTCCTTCGACTCAGATCGGACCTACGTTCTGCTGTCAGGGCGCGCGCATATCAGTACGCTGTTCTCCCATTCGGGCTAGCCCTGTCTCCTCACGCCTTCACAAGGTTGTTGAGGCAGCCCTTGTTCCTCCATGGGAACACGGGGTTCGCATCCTGAACTATCTCGGTGACTGGCTGTTTTAAGCTCACTCCTGAGACCAGATTTGCGAATACAGGGACCCAGTGCTCCGGCACCTAGCTCGTCTGGGCCTTCGGGTCAACTGGGAAAGGAGTAAACTTTGCCCCGTGCAGAGGAGCTCTTTTCTCGGTATGGACTTGGTCGCCTTCTCCACTCACCCATTAAACAAGAGTGCGGTCCCACTGAAATTGTGTCAGAGGCTCCTGGGGGATATGGCATCTGCAGCCACGGCAACGCCGCTCGGATTGCTTCATATGAGACCGCTTCAGCTGTGGCTTCGCGATCGAGTCCCGAGGTGGGCATGGCATCATGGCACGCTCCGAGTTACAGTAACTCCGACCTGCCGTCAGACCTTCACCCCGTGGTGGAACCTCAGTTTTCTACGGGCCGGTGTTACCCTAGAACGAGTTTCCAGGCATGTTGTTGTCTCCACAGATGCCTCTTCCACGGGCTGAGGCGCCATGTGCAACGGACATGCTGCCGCGGGCTCCTGGACAGGACCCCAGCGCCTTCTGAATGTCAATTGCCTCGAGTTGCTGGCAGTACGCCTTGCCCTGCACCGTTTTCGCACGTTGCTCAAGGGTCAACACGTAGTAGTCCGTTCAGACAATACCGCGACTGTAGCGTACATCAACCGTCAGGGTGGTCTACGCTCCCGCCGTATGTCGCAACTCGCACGCCACCTCCTCTTATGGAGTCAGAAGCACCTGAGGTCCCTTCGTGCTATCTACATTCCGGGAGATCGGAACTTTGCAGCCGACGAGCTGTCACAGTTTCGGCCCATCTCCGGCGAATGGCGACTCCATCCCCAGTCGGTTCAGCTGATTTGGGACCAGTTCGGGGACGCACAGATAGATCTGTTTGCCTCTCACGACTCGACCCATTGCGCCCTGTTCTATTCCCTGACCGAGGCACCCTCGGCACGGATGCACTGGCGCACAGCTGTCGCGGGGCTTACGCAAATATGCGTTTCCCCCAGTGAGCCTTCTCGCACAGACCTTGTGCAAGATCAAGGAGGACGAGGAGCAGGTCATTCTGGTTGCGCCGTTTGGCCCCACCCGGACCTGGTTCTCCGAACTGGTACTCCACCTCCTTGGCCTATTCCTCTGAGGAAGGATCTCCTTTCTCAGAGACGGGGCACCCTTTGGCACCCTCGACCCGATCTCTGGAGGCTCCACGTGTGGCTCCTGGACGGGACGAGGCAGGTTTGAGTACCCTGCCACCAGCGGTGGCGGCTATCATCACCTCCGCTAGAGCATCGTCCTCGAGACATGTCTATGCGTTGAAGTGGAACCTCTTCGTCAACTGGTGCTCTTCTCGTCGAGAAGACCCCAGGAGATGCTCGATCTCTGTTGTGCTTCCTTCCTGCAAGATGGGTTGGAGCGAAGGCTGTCTCCCTCCACCCTGAAGGTGTATGTGGCCGCTATCGCCGCATATCACGAAGCAGTTCAAGGTAAGTCTCTGGGGAAGCACGGCCTGATCGTCAGGCTCCTGAGAGGAGCGAGGAGACTGAATCCTCCTCGCCCTCCTCTCGTTCCCTCTTGGGACCTCTCAGTGGTCTTAAATGCCCTGCAGAGGGCTCCCTTTGAGCCTCTGCATTCAGTTGAGCTTAAGTCCTGTCTATGAAGACAGCGCTCCTGGTTGCTTTGGCCTCTATCAAGAGGATAGGGGACCTGCACGCATTCTCCGTTGACGAAGCGTCCCTGGAATTCGGGCCTGGTCACTCTCACGTGATCCTGAGACCCCGGCCTGGATATGTGCCCAAGGTTCCCACCACTCCCTTCCGGGACCAGGTGGTGAACCTGCAAGCGCTGCCCCGGGAGGAGGCAGACCCAGCCTTGGCACTGCTCTGTCCAGTACGCGCTTTCCGTGCTTACGTAGACACAACGCAGTGTTTCAGGACCTCAGACCAGCTCTTTGTCTGTTATGGTGGGAGACTGAAGGGAAAGGCTCTCTCAAAGCAGAGGGGAAGGTGTATGTTCGCACGTATCCAGTCCGTGGAGTGGAATGGCGAGCAAGCGAAGACACCTGAGCGGGTCCAGTACTAGCTAACTGTGTGAGTACACGAGAGGACACAGGCTCCACTCGGAGATTATAGAGGTGATTATAGAGATTATTCCTCAGGTGAGCCTTCCTCTCTGAAGCCCTGATTTCCTCCAGCACTGTTGACGCTGGCGCCAGTGTCTATTGCCTGGGCGTCGGCTAGGTGCCTCCGTGTGCATGGTTCCTCCCTGAGTAACCCCCACATGTGTATTTCCACTGTAAGCCTCCTTGAGCATGTGTCTTTCCCTTGGCAAGCCACCTTGCCCTCCTGGAGTTGAAAGTTGCCACCCCTCGGGCCGGTCACTCTAGCGTTCCTCCATATGAAGCCCTCCGGCCATATGTGTTTCTTAAGTCTTCCCTACGGGTAGGCATGCTGCGGCATATCTCCTCTGAGATAAGCTTCCCAGTGTACTTTGGTATTCCTGTGTTAAGTAGGACTCCTTCGTCCGTGCCAGTATCACGACAGGGGGATCAGACTTTCGCAGGGCACTGGCAGACAGCTGTGAAGGTGGCGTGATTTCACGGGGACCCCCATTCGTCGTCATCCGACGTAACTCGGAGTGACTACGAAAGGGAACGTCTCGGTTACGTATGTAACCCTCGTTCCCTGAGTAGGGAACGGAGACGTTACGTCTCCCTGCCACTTCCGCTGTACCGCTGGGCAGACGCCTGAGTTCAGTCTCGGCTCCTCAGCGAAGACATACCTGCATGTTGCCGGCGTCCTCCTTTATACCCACGCGGTGGGGCGGAGATACGCTATGCAAATTCCGCAGACCCATGGCATTTCATCGCCATTGGCTCATTTTGTAATACTCGAAGTCGATAGGTGTTCTAAGCGAAACCCCCATTCGTCGTCATCCGACGTAACGTCTCCGTTCCCTACTCAGGGAACGAGGTTTTACATACGTAACCGAGAAGTTTTAAATATACTTATTTTGAAGTGTTGGTGCTTAATGTAAAAATATATAATGTCAACGATAAATCAAGTTTGAGAATTCTGCTGGCAACTGTATACAGGCCACCAAGGCACCATAAAGATTTTATCAAAGAAGTTGCTGACTTTCTATCAGAATTAGTATTGACTGCAGATAAAGTCCTAATTGTTGGTGATTTTTAATATACATGTAGATAATGAAAAAGATGCAATGGGATTGGCATTTAAAGACATTCTTAACTCTATTGGAGTTAGACAACACGTGTCAGGACCTACTCATTGTCGTAATCATACTCTAGATCTAATATTATCACATGGAATCAATGTTGATGTTGTTGAAATTCTGCAGCAGAGCGACGACATCTCAGATCATTATCTAGTCTCATGTAAATTACATTTAGCCAAGGCTGCAAAGCCAACTCCGTATTACAAGTATGTTAGACCTATCACTTCTGCCACTAAAGATTGCTCTATCAATAATCGTCCTAATCAGTTTCATCATCTCAGCATCCCAGATAGCTTAGAAGAACTTGATATTGCAACAGAAACTTTTAACTCTCTCCTTTCAAGCACTTTAGACACAGTTGCTCCGTTGCGCTTAAAGAAAATAGTCCAACGCCGTGGTACGAGCACATCCGGGCCCTTAAGAGAGCAGCCAGAAAAATGGAGTGCAACTGGTAGAAAACAAAACTAGAGGTATTTCGGATTTCATGGAAGGAGAGCTCGATTGCTTACAGAGAGCCTTTAAAAGCTGATAGATCTGCTTATTATTCAACCCATTAGAAGAAAATAAACATAATCCTAGGTATTTATTTGAAAAAGTGGCTACACTAACGAAAAAGAAAGCTTCAAGCGCAGAAGTTTCCAAAACACAGCAGTAATGACTTTATGAACTTCTTCACTTATAAGATTGATAATATTAGGGACAAAATTATAACTATGCAACCGTCTACTACAGCATCGCATCAGGGAGTGCATTATAGCCTCCCTGAGGTAAAATTTGATTCATTCATTGCCATAGGAGAGGAAGAGTTTTGCAAACTCGTTAATTCATCTATATCGACAACATGTATGTTAGACCCTATACCGACTAAACTATTGAAAGATGCTTCCAGAAGTCATAGATCCTCTTCTTAACATCATTAATTCGTCTTTGTCTCTAAGATACGTACCAAAAACCTTTAAGCTGGCTATGATTAAACCACTTGTTAAAAAAACGCAACTTGATCCTACAGAATTAGTCAATTACAGGCCGATCTCAAATCTACCTTTTCTATCAAAGATATTAGAAAAAGCAGTATCCTCACATCTGTCTTTTCTTGAAGGAAATGATATCTGCGAGGATTTCCAGTCAGGATTTAGACCGCACCATAGCACTGAGACAGCTCTCATTAGAGTCACAAATGATTTGCTCTTATCATCCGATCGTGGTTGTATCTCTCTATTAGTGTTACTTGATCTTAGTGCTCCATTTGACACCATTGACCACAACATTCTCTTAAATAGACTAAAAAACTATGTTGGCATTAGTGGAATTGCATTAGCATGGTTTAAATCATATTTATCTGACCGCTATCAGTTTGTAGCAGTAAATGAAGAGTTCAGTATGGCGTACCACAAGGCTCAGTTCTCGGACCGCTGCTTTTCACTCTGTACATGCTACCTTTAGGAGATATCAAAAGGAAACATGGAATTAGCTTTCACTGTTATGCTGATGATACTGTAGGATTATGTCACGGTTCACTAATCGGCTGTCTCATGCTGAAGTGTCTGCATGAGTGTAATTGTGTGGGTGTGGTTACTCATTGTGTAGATTAGTGTCACCAGCTGTCATCAATTCCAGTTCCTTTTTTATGCCCAGCATTTTCTCTCTTGTTGTCAGATCGTTGTGGTTGTTCCTCGGTGTGTGTCCTGTTCTCGTGCCTTGGCTGTTTCAGTTCGTCTTCTGGATTATCGTCTGTTCCTCGTGTCGTCTGGATGTTCCAGGGTTCCTGGGTTTTCACTCGAGCACGTTCATCAAAGCACCACCACCGGATCGCCATCTCGTCCCTGCTTCACTTACCACCTGAGTGTTTGCCCCGACCTGTGTCTAACAATCTGACTAGTCAAGTCAAGTCATCCTCATTTATATAGCGCTTTTAACAATGTAGATTGTTTCAAAGCAGCTTTACAGAGATTAACATATAATTTAAGATAACAGAGATTGGTTTGGTTTTATAGTGGCTCTTGAAAAATGTTTTTTTTCCAGCTAAAGTTAGTTTTGATTGATTCACTTCCGTCTAAATGATCATTTGTTATTAAATTAGGGGCCGCTAAGACGACACCGTTCTCTCTAAACAGACTTTAAACGTGAACCTGTGATAGACGCTCATGGCGTTCACATGCGCATTAAGAATTTATTCTATAGTTATGTGCGTTTGAATATATGTGCGCAGGTTTATAATTCCTTACAAAACCATGCCTAAACAAACTACTTGTCTATAAATTGATGCAGAATTTTTATTTTATCTTATCACTTTGGGTTGGTACGCGAACCGAAAAATTCCACAACGCTTTATCTGTAGAGTGGTACTGGGATCTTCCATAGGGAGAGGCTAGTTGGCACTTCAGCACTGCATTAACTACTCTCAATAAACTGGATTTACTTGCATCTTGTGTCCTCCTGTTATTTCCTCACAGAACGATCTGACCACAACCATGGATGCAGCAAGCACATCTCAGCTCAACGACTTCATTTCTCACAGCATCTCCTGTATGGACCAACAAGAGGAAAGCATCGCGGGCACAGGTCTTGCGGTGCAAGAACTCGTGAAGCAGGTGTCCGAGCTCTCCCAACAGGTACAACTTCTACAGACTCCCACTGCGCCACCCACACCGCCCGTTCCCCCACCACCGGCGCCGGCAGCAGCGGAGAGACCAGAGCCACGCCTTATTAGGGTTATTCCGGTGAACCTGAATTTTGCAGGGCGTTCCTCACGAGATGTTCTATGCATTTTGCCCTACAGCCACGCACTTTACAGAGTGTACAGGCGAAAGTGGCATTTGTATTAACTTTGCTGTCAGGAAGAGCAGCGCTTTGGGGAACGGCGGTGTGGGAGAACGGAGACACCTGCTGCACCTCGTTCCAGGCACTCTCCAAGGAGATGAAGAGAGTGTTCGATCGTGCAGTGGCGGGTAAGGAGACGGCCAGATTACTCGCCGAACTGCGACAGGGAGAAGGCTCGGTGGCGGACTTTTCCATTCGGTTCCGCACCCTGGCCGCAGAGTGCCGTTGGAACGAGGAGGCGCAGTGGGATATGTTCCTGCATGGGCTGGCTGACCGCGTTCAAAGGGAAATTTACGCGATGGACTTACCAGAGACGCTGAACGGACTAGTGGAACTTGCGCTGAGAGTAGACGCTCGACTAAATCGTGTGACCAGATTGACGCATCCCAGCCATCCACAGTTCAGCACGGAGGACCACCAGCCTGGTGGTGCAAGCACGGTCAGTCCCGCATTCGACCACGAGCCCATGCAGGAGGGGAGAGC
Source organism: Siphateles boraxobius (assembly GCF_051911475.1). Classification (NCBI taxonomy): domain Eukaryota; kingdom Metazoa; phylum Chordata; class Actinopteri; order Cypriniformes; family Leuciscidae; genus Siphateles; species Siphateles boraxobius. The sequence goes on from NW_027508799.1 coordinate 12,386,562, forward strand.
TCGGCTTTCCCGGGAGGAGAGGGATAGGCGGAGATCCCAAGGACTCTGTCTATACTGTGGCCGGGCGGGCCACTTGATGCACTCCTGCCCGGTAAAAGAGCAAGCCCGGTAGTAAGTATGAGGCTACTTTCGGGTGGGATCTCCGCCGAGAAGACCTCATCACCATCATCGACCCTCCTCCCGGTAAGACTGAGATGGCGACAGTCGACGCACTGCACCAACGCACTACTGGATTCGGGAGCGGAGGGTAATTTCATGGACTTCAAACTTGCACTCAAACTTCAGATTCCCGTCACTCCTCTCCTCCACCAGATTACCGTCAGCGCACTTAATGGTCAAGAACTCCCCCGATTACACATGCTACTGGAGACATCACCCTCATTACTTCTGGCAACCACACTGAACTCATCTCATTTTTACTTGCGACAATGCGACCTTGGATTGATTACCGAGAGCTGAACAACATCACGATAAATAATTATTATCCTTTGCCGTTGATGTCTTCAGCTTTCGAGAGGTTGCAGGGAGCATCCATCTTCACGAGACTGGACTTACGTAATGCATATCATTTGGTTCGCATCAGGAAGGGGGATGAATGGAAAACCGCTTTTAATACCCCTAGGGGGCACTTTGAATACTTGGTTATGCCTTTCGGGCTTTCCAACTCCCCAGCGGTTTTCCAGGCACTCGTTAATGACGTGTTGAGAGACATGGTAGATCAGTTCATATATGTTTACCTGGATGACATATTGATTTTTTCTTCGTCTCTCCAGGAACACGTTCAACACGTCAGGCGAGTGCTCCAGAGACTGTTAGAGAATGGGCTTTTTGTCAAGGCGGAGAAATGCGCGTTTCATGCACAATCTGTTCCCTTCCTAGGGTACATCATCTCCTCTGAGGGAGTGCGCATGGATCCTGACAAGGTTAAGGCTGTGGTAGATTGGCCAACTCCAGATTCCCGCAAGGCCCTACAGCGGTTTCTGGGGTTCGCCAATTTTTACCGGCGTTTCATTCGTAATTTCAGCCAACTAGTCGCACCTCTGACTGCCTTGACCTCCCTCCGAACGACTTTCAGGTGGTCGAACACTACCGAGACAGTGTTCACCAACCTCAAGAGTCGCTTCGTTTCGGCTCCCATTCTTGTCACCCCTGATCCCACACGTCAGTTCGTGGTGGAGGTCGACGCGTCAGAGGTGGGAGTAGGAGCAGTGCTTTCACAACGCGCTTCCTCAGACGACAAGATGCATCCCTGCGCGTTTTTTTTCTCATCGATTATCGTCTGCCGAACGTAACTATGACATTGGTAACAGAGTTGTTGGCGGTCAAGTTAGCTATGGAGGAATGGCGCCATTGGTTAGAGGGTTCAGGGGTATCCTTTATCGTTTGGACCGATCACAAAAACCTTGAATATATTAGATCTGCTAAAAGACTCAACTCCAGGCAGGCTCGGTGGGCACTTTTTTTCGGACGTTTTGATTTTGTTCTCTCGTACCGCCCGGGTTCCAAAAACATCAAACCTGACTCTTTATCTCGAATTTTTGATCCTTCCGAACGCCCGGTGACTCTCGAGTGTATTTTACCTGAGAAAATAGTTATCTCCACACTCGTATGGGAGGTCGAGTCGAAGGTCAAAATGGCCTTAGAAGGGGTAACGCCTCCGCCCGGTTGCCCGCCGAATCGGTTGTTTGTTCCGGAGGGGTTACGGTCTGACGTTATTCGATGGGGTCATTGCTCCAACGTGTCTTGTCATCCAGGAGTGACTCGCACCAGTTATTTAGTTAAGCAACGATTCTGGTGGCCGTTAATGGCTCGCTATATTCATGATTTTGTTTTGGCCTGTTCAGTCTGTGCCACTGGGAAGACATCTAACCGACCTCCGGATGGGTTACTTCGACCGTTGTCTGTCCCTTCGAGACCCTGGTCCCACATCGCGCTAGATTTTGTCACCGCCCTCCAATGGCATGACGGTTGTTTTAACCGTAGTGGACCGGTTCTCGAAGGCGGCACATTTCATTCTCTTGCCCAAATTACCTGCAGCCAAGGAGACAGCGGTCACGGTCATTGATCACGTTTTTCGGTTACATGGCCTCCCGATGGACGTGGTCTCTGACAGGGGTTCCCAATTTGTGTCAATTTTGGCAGGAGTTCTGTAAGTTATTGGGGGCCACGGTCAGTCAGTCTTCGGGTTATCATCCCCAGAGCAATGGTCAGTCTGAGCGGGCCAACCAAGATCTTGAGAGAATGTTGCGATGTTTGGTAGCCATGAATCCTTCGTCCTGGAGTCAACAACTTTCTATGGTGGAGTACGCCCATAACTCGTTACCAGTGTCATCTACGGGCCTCTCTCCGTTTAAGTGTAGTTTAGGTTACCAACCACCAATTTTTCCGAGTCTGGAATCCGAAGTCGCGGTCCCCTCCGCTCACGCTTTCGTCCGGAGGTGCCGCCGCACTTGGACTAGAGCCCGTGAGACTTTACTCCAAGCGGGGGGGCGCATGAAGGCCAGGGCCGATCGCTACCGGTCAAGGCCTCCCGTATACGTCGTGGGTCAAAAGGTGTGGCTTTCTACCAGAAATATTCCGCTCCGTTCCGTTTCTAACAAGTTAGCTCCCAAATTTATCGGCCCGTTCCCTGTCACCAAAATTATTAGTCCGGTGACAGTCCGACTCAATCTCCCTCCAGGAGAATTCACCCCGCCTTTCACGTATCAAGGATCAAGCCCGTGTTTTATTCTCCCATTAATCCGCCCGCCCCCGTTCCCCCCCCCGCCGCGACTCGTAGATGGGGAACTTATTTATTCGGTACATCGTACTCGAGACGGAGGGGACGCGGATTTCAGTACTTGGTGGACTGGGAGGGTTACGGTCCGGAGGAGAGAAGTTGGGTACCTGCTAGAGACATCCTGGATCACTCCCTTATCGATGATTACAATCGACATGTAAGGGAGTCTGAGAACGCCAGGAGGCGTTCTTAGGAGGAGGGGTACTGTCACGGTTCACCAGTCGGCTGTCTCATGCTGAAGTGTCTGCGTGAGTGTAATTGTGTGGGTGTGGTTACTCATTGTGTTGATTAGTGTCACCAGCTGTCATCAATTCCAGTTCCTTTTTTATGCCCAGCATTTTCTCTCTCGTTGTCAGATCGTTGTGGTTGTTCCTCGGTGTGTGTCCTGTTCTCGTGCCTCGGCTGTTTCAGTTCGTCTTCTGGATTATCGTCTGTTCCTCGTGTCATCTGGATGTTCCACGGTTCCTGGGTTTTCACTCGAGCACGTTCATCACAGCACCACCGCCGGATTGCCATCTCGTCCCTGCTTCACTTACCACCTGAGTGTTTGCCCCGACCTGTGCCTAACATCTGACTACTCTCAATAAACTGGATTTACTTGCATCTTGCATCCTCCTGTTATTTACTCACAGATTACAAATTTTATTTAAATGTTTAATTGAGCTTCCAATACAATAGTATAGAGACTGAGAAAGTTTAGTAGACTGAATTTAGATATCAGAGTATCAGCAAAAGATTCATTGCCAGTCCTGTTCTCTCTATTGTTCTCTCTTTTTCACTTCCTGCTCAGCTACTGTTCGGACGCTCTCGCTTACTGCTCCGCGCTTTGCTCTATCGCTTTTATATTTCTATATTTTATCTCCTTTTATCACCTAATTTTAACTTCAGCAAATCAGCACAGTGCTCAACCGCTTGGATTACTACAAAAAAAGCAGAATTATTTTATTCGACCAGCCTCCCACTGAAAGCTTACATTCCGGGGAAGAGAAAACACAACTGCCTACATTCATAAGGATAAGAAAATGCCTCCTCTGGAATCTACTTGCTGCTCCAACTGCCACAGACTTTTACAAAGGATTGCAATTCTTGAAACAAAGTTAATTGCGGGACCAACAAACCAGACGGAACACACAACAGAGCTTCGTCATGGACGCCCTCAGCATACAGCCGGTGAGTCCCATGAATCTAGTGCTCCTCGACAGGCCATACTGAGTGTAGAGAAACAAGCCGATCGTTTTACTAATCGATGGCACAAACAGGGTGCGAGACCCAAAGGCACTCGAGACATCAGATTGTCACGAGCATCACATTTTACTACAGTAGCATCCTCTACCCCAGATACGGCTCTGACAAGGACTGCAAACACTGGTCTCCTACCACCGCCTATACATTTTGAGAACAGATTTGAAGTATTAACCTGTTAACCGTTTCCAGAGCGTCGGCGCACTGAAGCGGTTTTTTTTTATTTAGTTCAAATTTACTATCAGATTTAATGTTATACCTTGACAAACTATACATCAGTAAAAAGATATAATACTCAAGATTCAGTATTTGACCACTATTGTATTCTGAGAAACTTATAGTGACAGTTATGTCTTAATTTGTGTCAGGAGTTATGAAATGGAAAAATGAGTCGATACCTTTAATATGAATTATGAGCGTCAGCTGGTCCATTCATAAAAAACACTCCGTGCTGTCGTCATGACAGCGATTCACAAAACATCGTCCCTCAGGGCTTTAGCTCAAAAATGTGCAGACTTGGAGAAATATTGATATATTCTCATAGATTCACATCATATTTATATAGACAGGAATAATATTTGTTGAATTTATACCCAAATGCGTCGATGTAATCATTATGATCGCTTCTTACTGAGATGTGCTGTGTTTTCAATTCATACCAATAGCCTGAGGGCGCTATATGCACAATAACAGTCCATATATGGATCACGAAGAAGACCCATAGTCATGTGACATTCCAGGACGTCACTGATACATAAAGTAGCTGACAGAGATCGCTGTAACATGCAGATAAAGATGTTTTGAAGACAATAAACATGATTGTAATGATATTTGAGTTACCTGTGTTCTTCAAGCCATGCCAGGTATTTCATAATAATAGATTATATTTATAATGTAATGCTAATCGATATAGATTTCATCATCGTGTAGAACACTATAAATAATACATTTTCTGTCGGATTTTTTTTTATCTGAAGCCAAATTAGATCACAGAAGATTATTTAAAACACTCGACTTGCGTTATAAAGTAAGTTTGGAGCACAAACATGGTTTCAATCTCATAAATGGTCGTGTATTGATGGTGTGCTAAGCTAACATGCTAGCTAGCCCAGGTGCACCTGCCACCAGCAGTTATTGTTTTATGATTTTTTTCTAAATAGGAATGCTTACTGAAATGTTTCAGTGCATTTGATACCAGTTTCAAATATTTAGTGAGAACTTTGATAAAAGAAATTAGGGTTTGAAACCCTATGAATAGCCTGTGAATAGCCAGTCGTTAGTAGCTATAATGCAGACAAAAGAAATGCATATTTAGAGCCATAACCAGTCTGGAGAGGTGTAAATGTGTGCAAGGAGAGACTGACTCTGAATGGGGCTCGTTTGCACCACAAAATAATAGAGACAATAGACTGATTAGATGACTCAGAAGATGACTAAACATCAGTTTGCATTTTAGAGTCTAATCAAAATAAAGTAATTTGACATGATCTTGAAAAACATTTAACTAAATACAGAGTTTTAGACTTGTCATTTTCAGATTTTAAATATAAAATGGTCACACATATGGCTTTAGCTGCAGTGCATTTCTAGATTGCTCCAGGGCCAACTTCAATTTTATTTTTATGAAGATGTTTCATAAAAATACATTTCTAATAACTTTACAAAACTTTGAAGCTATTTAAACATTTTTTTTTTCATTATGACAATAATTATTTCTACATTTACAATAAACTACTAGGTGTCAGCTTTCAAATGAGATCATACTTGTGCTTTTAGTGCAAAGGGTTCATGAACTGTATCTGTTTAAGTTTGGGTATGCCATTTCTGGGGATTTTTCAAAAGTGGCCTTGAAGGTTAACAGGTTAATGAATGAGGAATCCCCAAATTTGATGAATGTGATCGCACACAGACTGAATCAGCCAGTAGCTAACACTGATGCTCACTGGGGCTCAAGGTCGAGCAGACAGAGGCACTCAGCTCAGAGCGCAGCCGGGCCCAGGACTCTGATAGTGGGCGACTCCGTCATCAGAAACATTAATAGCAGGGATACAACAACGTGCTGCCTTCCACAAGCAACAACATCTGATGTAAACCGGGAACTTCAGAACATTCTGATGAAACATAAGACTGCAAATCGACTCATCATTCATGTGGGGAAGAATGATATTCATAAAGAGCAGTCGGAACTTCTTAAAAAGGATTTCAATGAACTTTTTGAAACACTTAAAAGACTGAAAGTTCAGACATTCATCAGTGGACCACTCCCAGCAAGAGGAACAAACAGGTTTTCACGGTTGCTTGGGCTTAATACATGGCTGCAAAAAACCTGCAATATAAAAGGAGTGAACTTTATTGACAACTTCAATCTTTTCTGGAGTCAGAGGCAACTGTTTCAACAGGATGGCCACCACCCAAACAAACTTGGTTCAAGAGTGCTAAAGGACAATATCTACTTCTCCCTCCGTCATCCTTCTGCAATGTGTGCCAATCCACTCAACCTGAATGGCACACACACACCTGGATACAGTATGAATGACCACAGGATTTCACTTCAGCACCTGAATAGACATGCGGTTGACACATCACACAAGGACAGTGATAACACCACTCAGCCACAACAACCTCTGCTCACGGACACAATCTCAGCTGAGCCCTGCCCACAGAGCTCACCACAGACAGACTGTGACTTACTAGCACTTCTCCAAGATACAGCACCCAAGGACGACTTTCTGGAAAACAGCCAGGGAAACCAGGACAGCATATTACAGCCTCCAATAACACCAGAGCAAAAACACCTCTCACCGGAAACGTTATCACTCTCTCCAGCATCTCCACTTCTGTGTTTCTCAGAGAAAATGGAACAACTGGTGCATGCTGGAACTAGACTATCCCACTCTTTTGCTGCGAGCCCCCAGATACCAACCAAAAAACGCCAGGCCCCACAACCACCAAAGCCTGCGGGCCCAGCTCGCCCTCCCCCTCCTCCTGTGAGAGCTCTTCGGTCTCTGCCACAGCGCCAGGGCCCACACCCTCCTCCGGCGGCTCGAGGTGAACCAAAAACAACTGATACCAGCTCTCAGTGATATGTGTCGGGTCCCCGCTATGATAACAATAACTTTCTCAAATGTTTACAGAACAAGCGGGAACCCAGTGTGCCCTTATCTTTTTCTATTGCTGTTCGATTACATGATAGAAAGTCTAAGGCCTTCAAAAGCCGTACAGCAAACCCATCTAATCTGGTGCCTATTACATGACATACTAAGATTGCTGTGGGGACAAAAAGTAAGACTGTTAAGTTAGCACTTTTAAACATCCACTCACTTAAAAATAAATCACTTATAGTCAACGACTTAATAACCACATACAACCTGGATTTTATGTTGCTAAATGAAACTTGGCTTGAAGAAAGTTGCAGTGCAACAGTCCTCAATGAAACAGCCCCTCCTAACTTTACTTTTATTAGTGTCTGCAGAGCTGTCAGAAGAGGCGGAGGTTTAGCTGCTCTTTATAAAGATGTCTATCAATGTAAGCAAATATAATTTGGGAAATACCCGTCTTTCGAATATCTGGGTATTGTGTTAAAAGGTGCTCCACGCATTTTACTTATCATTGTTTACAGGCCTACAAAATACTCTCCAGCTTTTGCTGAGAGCTTAACAGAACTGCTATCAACAATTTCCTCAGAGTTTGACTGCTTTGCCATTGCTGGAGATTTTAACATTCACATAGATAATGCAGAAAACAATATGGCAAAAGAAATCAAAACTGTTTTAAAAACTTTTGATCTGACTCAGCATGTACATGGACCCACACATAATCGTGGACACACTCTAGATTTACTTATCAGTAAGGGTCTAAACATTTAATCAATTGTTATTAAGGATGTAGCACTATCTGATCATTTTTGTATTTTCTTTGATATATTCTCTGTCAAGAAGAGATGCTTAAATGAGAACACTAGTGTACTATTTATGAAGGCTATATCTTTAACACCAAGCTTATCTGCTGACTCTGTTGATTTTCTCCTTGATTCTTTTAACTCAAAAGTTAAGAGTGTAATTGATGATATTGCTCCTGTGAAAGTCAGGAAGAAGAGTGGCAGACAAAAAGCACCTTGGAGAAACTCAACAGCCGTGCAAAATATGAAAAGACAATGCAGAAAAGCAGAGCGCATGTGGCGGAAGACAAAACTTGTAGTCCATTATAACATCTACAAAGACAGCATCCATGCTTTCAATAAGGAACTAGGCAAAACTAGACAGACTTTCTTCTCGAATATTATAAACAGCAATATAAACAACACGCGCACTCTTTTTGCTACTGTAGAGAGACTGACAAACCCCCCAAGCCAGATTCCCAGTGAAATGCTCTCAGTGAGAAAGTGCAGTGAGTTTGCTTCTTTCTTCTCTGAGAAAATCAATAATATCAGAAAGGTGATCAGCTCATCCTTGAGTTGCGCTGGGGTCAGGCAGATCAGACAACAGCCTGAGAAAGTAGCCACTATGTCTGATTTCGAAGAAATTGATGGTAAAATTTTGGAAGAAACCGTACAGGACCTAAAAACATCAACCTGTGCCCTTGACGCACCTCCCACATCTTTTTTCAAAAATGTGTTACACAGCTTAGAAGCAGATCTCCTAGAAGTGGTAAATGTCTCACTTCGGACTGGGAGTTTTCCGAACTCCCTGAAAACTGCAGTTGTCAAGCCCCTCCTTAAAAAGAGCAATCTGGATAAGACCATATTAAACAACTATAGACCGATCTCAAATCTTCCTTTCATAGGCAAGATCATTGAAAAAGTTGTCTTCAATCAGCTGAACAAATTCTTAAGCTCGAATGGATACTTTGACAATTTTCAATCTGGTTTCCGACCGCACCACAGTACAGAGACCGCGCTCATAAAGATAATAAATGATATTCGCTTAAATACTGATACAGGCAAATTATCAGTGCTGGTACTACTCAACCTCAGTGCTGCATTTGACACTGTCGATCACAAAATACTTCTTGACAGGCTGGAAAACTGGGTCGGGCTTTCTGGGATAGTCCTAAAATGGTTCAGGTCATACTTAGGAGGCAGAGGTTATTATGTGAGTATAGGAGACCATAAGTCTGAGTGGACATCCATGACATGCGGAGTCCCTCAAGGCTCAATTCTTGCGCCACTCCTATTCAACCTGTACATGCTCCCAATGAGCCAAATAATGAGAAGGAACCAAATCGCTTACCATAGCTATGCAGACGACACACAGCTCTACTTATCCCTATCGCCTAACGATTACAGCCCCATTGACTCCCTTTGCCAATGCATTGATGAAGTAAACAATTGGATGTGCCAAAACTTTCTTCAGTTAAACAAAGACAAAACTGAAGTCATTGCGTTTGGAAACAAAGATGAAGTTCTCAAGGTGAACGCATACCTTCAGTCTAGGGGTCAAACAACTAAAAATCAAGTCAGGGATCTGGGTGTGTCTCTAGAGTCAGATCTTAGTTTCAGTAGTCATTTCAAAGCAATAACTAAATCAGCATACTATCACCTGAAAAATATTGCAAGAATTAGATGCTTTGTTTCCAGTCAAGACTTAGAAAAACTTTTGCATGCTTTCATCACCAGTAGGGTGGATTATTTTAATGGACTTCTCACTGGCCTTCCCAAAAAGACCATAAGACAGTTGCAGCTCATACAGAACGCTGCTGCTAGGATTCTGAGCAGAACCAGAAAATATGAACACATCACACCAGTCCTCAGGTCTTTACACTGGCTGCCAGTTACATTTAGGATTGATTTTAAAGTATTATTACTGGTATATAAATCATTCAATGGCCTAGGACCTCAATACATTGCAGATATGCTCACTGAATATAAACCCAACAGATCACTCAGATCATTAGGATCAAATCGGCTAGAAATACCAAGGGTTCACTCTAAGCATGGCGAGTCTGCTTTTAGCTATTATGCCAGCCGCAGCTGGAACCAGCTTCCAGAAGAGATTAGATGTGCTCCTACAGTAGTCACATTCAAATCCAGACTCAAAACACATCTGTTTAGCTGTGCATTTACTGAATGAGCACTGTGCCACTGTTCGTCCGACTGTTTGCACTGTATTTTATTTTATGTTTTAATTACTCTGATTTCATGTGATTATTTCTGTATTTTATCTTTTATTCTAAACTGTTTTAATTATTCTGATTTCTTTTGATTATTTTAATTTCTTCTATGTAAAGCACTTTGAATTACCATTGTGTATGAAATGTGCTATATAAATAAACTTGCCTTGCCTTGCCTTGCCTTGCCCATTGTAAGTTAAATTGGTCAGAGCACTGAGACTATCACCTTTTGTCTTTATGCGCTGCCTGGCCATTAAGATAATGTGAAGGTATCGGTGAAGAGTCTGGCTGATTGGATTAGGATATTTACATTACACTTATGCTGATTGGATTAGGATTGGTAACACTCTCAGTCTAGGGCACGTTCCTCATTTACATGCTCTTGTTTCAGAGTGTCTCCACCTTTTGTAATTCCTCCCCCTTAAATGGTATATGAACTACTGTATACTGCTTTTAGTTAGACTAGACTTGACTTGGGTAAGATTTTGGACCAAGCAGACTACAGCAAATAAAGAATCCTGCTTAGGTCTCCTGGTTTTCGCTTTGAGTTTTTCTACACTGAAGAAGGAAGAAGTTTACAACAATACTCAGCTCTATATTTCTTCTAAACCTAACGAAACTCACCAATTCACAAAATTATCGGAATGCATAGTTGATATAAAAAATTGGATGACTAATTTCCTACTACTAAATTCTGAAAAAACAGATTCTAATTATTGGACAAAAAACTTCCACACGTAATAACATAGAATACTTTTTAACACTTGATGGCTGCTCTTTTAAGTCTTCGTCGTCAGTTAGGAACCTGGGTGTGCTCTTTGATACCAATCTTTCATTTGAAAGTCACGTGTCTAGTGTCTGTAAAACCGCATCTTTCCATCTTAAAAATATATTTAAATTACGTCATATGCTCTCATTGACAAATGCGGAACAAATAGTTCATGCGTTCATGACATCAAGGCTAGATTATTGTAATGCTCTACTGGGTGGTTGCCCTGCACGCTTAATAAACTACAGCTAGTTCAAAACGCAGCCGCTAGAGTTCTTACCAGAACCAGGAAGTACGACCATATTAGCCCGGTTCTGTCAACACTGCATTGGCTCCCTATTAAACATCGTATAAATTTTAAAATATTGCTGAAATTTATAGTCCGCATTATAGTCCTTCCCGTCTATTGCGATCTCAAAGTTATGGCCAGTTGATAATACCTAGAATATCTAAATCGACTGCTGGCGGTAGATCCTTTTCCTATTTAGCACCAAAACTTTGGAACAATCTTCCTAACATTGTCCGGGAAGCAGACACAGTCTGTCAGTTCAAAGCTAGACTAAAAACACATCTCTTTGACCTAGCATTCACATAACACTCTATAGACTTGTATAATTCTATATTAGGCTGCTTAGATTAGGTCAGCCGGAACTGGGAACACTTCCCTTAAATCCCGATGTACTCGTTACATCATAAGAATGGCATCTACGCTAATTTTAGTGTCTTTGTTTATCCCAAGGTTTTCCCGCAGCCTGCCGGATCCAGGCCGTTTCCAGTTCTGACGAAGGACTTTCGCCTGGACCCGATGACAATGCAGTGATGAAGTGCCAACTAGCCTCTCCCTATGGAGGATCCCTATACCACTCTACAGATAAAGCGTTGTGGATTTCTTTTGGTTCGAGTACCTACCCGAAGTGATTAAATTTTGATGCAGAATTTTATTTTATCTTTAGACAAGACAAGTAGTTTGTTTAGGCATGGTTTGTAAGGAATTACAAACCTGCGCACATATATTCAAACGCACATAACTATAGAATCAATTCTTAATGTGCATGTGAACACCATCAGCGTCTATCTCAGGTTCGCGTTTAAAGTCTGTTTAGAGAGAACGGTGTCGTCTTAGCAGCCCCTAATTTAATAACAAACTATCATTTAGACGGAAGTGAATCAATCAAAACTAACTTTAGCTGGAAAAAACATTTTTCAAGAACCACTATAAAACTAAACCAATCTGTTACCTAAAATTATGTTTATCTCTGTAAAGCTGCTTTGAAACAATCTACATTGTTAAAAGTGCTATATAAATGAGGATGACTTGACTTGACATCAGACTTGTTGCAGCGACAAGTTAGAAGAGGTCTAGGTAAGTTACACAAGTTTGTTGCCCATGTTGTAACATATTACATGTCACTGAATTATATTGACATTACAATATAATCCGTAACTATGTTGGATGGCACTGTGTTCAACAGGACCGTTATACCAAGCAGCATCTGATGTGGAAGGATCCCCATAGGAGATCACCTTGCATGTGTTCTGGTACTCAGTGATACAGGCGGGATCACAAGGGAAAGAACTTCAGTTCACTGACAAAGTCATAGCTTTTACTCTTCAAAAAGAGAAATTTATTACAGTTTACAATTTTGAACAGTAGTGATAAGTAAGGCTGCAGCTGTCCCCTATTATGTAAATATAAATAATTAAAATTTGTATTGGAAATGTTATGGCAAAGTTTGAAATTGTCATACTTTTATAAACACCTGTTCAAATGTATATAATGAAAATAAAAACACCATGTACTTCCATTTTTTACACCTTATTTTTTCAATACTATAGAACTGCAGTTGAACATCTATAACGCAATATATAACAATAAAACATACATCAAATTTAAATAAATAGTGGAGAAATATGAATATTTATAATAATAAATCAAATGTTAACTTTGTACATTTGTTTGATGCCTTGATGATGCTGAGGCAGGTTTGTTGGTACTGTTTTGAAACTGTATGACCATGCCAGAGGGCCTGAAATGAAATTCACAGTCCAGGAATAAAACCTGTGTAGTGTCCTTGAGGATCAGGGTTCCCTGAACCTCCAAACACAACAACTGGGTATGACAAGTCGGTTTCCCTGGCCTAAAGCTCCATGTTGCCAACAGATGAAGTGTCGATAGGCACCAACAGGCACTCCCTGTTGTCATCCCCAGGCTCCCTGATGTTGCCTAATGCCGTAATGTCCTCCCGGTACAGCCTGTGAATGCGAATAAAGCCTTCAAGGCAGTACTGGGAGAAGTTTGGCAGTAGGCTCACACAGTTCGCTTGCTCCTGGCCACAGCATTTCCTCTCCTGGGGCCTCATGTATCAATCTTGCGTACTCACAAAAACTTTGCTTACGCCAGCTTTCACGCTCACGGTCGGATGTACTAACAGTGAAATTAACGTGAGTGTGCGTTCCTCCACGCCAATTTCATGTCTGGCGTACGTACATTTCTCATAGTTTTTGTCCGCTGGCGACTCTTACAGGCAATGAAGTTAAGTAGCAAACATTACACAACGAATTGTTCTACAAGTCTATCGCACTAGCACCTGTAGGAAGCATTGCTATTAATTTGCAATTTATAAAATAATTTACATATATTGTCACACGAGCCTTTTGGGAATATTCTATCAATTATGCAATTAAGTAAGAACATATAAAAGCATATGCAAATTGATACAACCCTTAGTCTATGGCAATGGCAGCTTTGGCCTTATTAGAGGACATTGCTAATGGCAGAATCCGAAGAGAATGAGTTTTTAGGGACCACAATGATTTTCTGGCCCAGGATGATGACTGGCTTATCAGCCGTTTCAGATTTCCAAGGGCTATCCACTTGGAGCTCTGTGCTGAGTTGGGTCCGAATCTAGAGAGAGAGACAGCGAGGAGCCACGCAATACCCGTTCCCTTGCAGGTGCTGACAACACTTGGTTTCCTGGCAACTGCTTCTTTCCAAAGGGAACTGGCAGACCGCTCAGGAATAAGCCAGTCGTCTTTGAGCCGCGCAATGCCAGCGGTATGGGTCGGGATCATCCGCATGTCTACCAGGTATATAAGGTTCCCATATGATGCAGTTGACCAGCCAAACATTAAAACGCAATTTGCAGCGGTAGCCGGTTTTCCTAATGTAATCGGAGCGATCGACTGCACAACACATTGCTATAAAGGCGCCATCTGAAGAAGAATTTGCATATGTGAATCGGAAACATTTCCATTCAATAAATGTGCAGATAATATCGGTTACCTTCGTGGCTGTCCTGTAGTAAATCCGAGTCTCCCACAGCAGCAGATACTACTCCAGAGAGTAAAGTGTCACCCATAATTGAGGCAACTCTCTGCTCAAAGGGTGTACGTTCATCGACCCCTTTACCATTGCCTGTTCTGCCCACACTTTGTCGGTGCGCAGCAGTTCTCCATTTAACATCCATCTTTATATCAGACAATTTCTTTTTAAGGTCATTTACAGTGCGACTTTCAGATCCCACGCATTGACGGCATCAGCCAAACTCTCCCACTCATATTTTTTCCTTTTGTTATTAATTCCGGAGGACAAAGTTCCAAATATTTTTTTCTCGTTTCTACCTCCGATAGTAGCACCTCCGATTCACTTTCTGTAAAGTTTCGCTTCTTGCCGCTTGCTTTAGCCATTTTCTTGCTCCTTTCTTTTGCCAAAGTTGACTCATTACCATATTTAAATGTATTTAATTAAGGGAGGAGACTGGGTGGGGCGTTGTGCTCGTGCATGTGCGCTCATTGTTACGTTAATTGGGATGTACAAAGAGAATATGCGTGCCTGATTCTATGAAACCACTCCCTCAGAAACAGGCAATGGGCTCAGATTGGTTAGTTGGGCCGGTGTGTTGTAATTGGCTAAACTGCGTAGTGCACGTCCATTACCTTTACAGGCGAAAGCTGCATGTGCTCCGGTCAACTGTAAAAAGTGTCAATAGCCTACACCCGTATCAGTTTGAGCCAGAATCAGACCCAGAAAGAGGCAATGAAGAGAGTCAAGCAGAACCTCCCCACGGCTCTTACAAAACGTTTCTGAATGGTACATTTTATTATTATTATTCTATTCTATTCTACTATTATTATATAAGAATTTCGATATGCTGTTACTTGAAAATGCTACTGCTGCTTATAGCTTTTGAGCAGGGGCGTTTTCTTCATTGAGATAAAAAAAATAATCATGTTCTCGGTGCTGATGCAGTGGTGACGCGTTCATGTAACAAGGGTGGCGCTCCCAATAAAGTATCTTAAAGCTGCCACAAAGAACCGGCAAAAGTAATGATTATGAATATGTCAAATATAGCAAGGAGAGATTTTAATTGTTTATTAATAAACAAGGTTTTTCTCTGTCAGTGTGTCGGCTTCAAGATGAAGTTGACGATGCTGACTCGCGATCTTCACAGTAACGCGCCAGAGAGAAATGCAGATTTCATACGGATTACATAAGCAGAGAGCAGTCTGTTTTTCTTTTTTAAATGTTCTGGTTAAAAGCAGACATCAAGCTTTCTATATATTTCAAGTCTGTGAGGCAAGTACATTATACGCTGAGTTTCGATTCGCCATCGACTCCGTGTCATGATGATCTATTTTCTACTATATTTACTTCTTATTTATTAAATCCAGGCAGATGGTTGATGAAACATTAATTAAAATTAAGATACAATTAATAAAAAACAAAATTTACTTTAAAGAAAGGTTTTGTGCTTTCCGAAGTCTCTGTGAAAGTTTTAAAGTAGCTTTCAGAGCGGTCATGTCCTTAACGGAGAACTGTCACCGTAACATTGTTTTTTTCCTCATAAATGCCAACACGAAAAATAAAATAAAAAATAATATTTTATGTTCTGTGGAGGCCGATCCTTCTTCATCCGGCTATTTGCCTACTTTTGTTTTGCGCAGTGTAATTTGTAGAATTATTGACAAATATTTTGCCACCTAAAAGTTAAAGATTTGTTGTGTCACGTCACATGTGTATTTCGCTCATATTAAATATAAAACGCATGTGTAGACTGATATTTTTCTAATGTCTTGACTCGGGGGTATGGATATATAAACAGAGTTTCAGTATTAAATGCATTTTCTGATAATTTATTTTTCAAGTTTTGACTCCAAATGTCACACCCATAACGCTGGACTTGCCCAATTTTAAAGAATGTATGCTCAACTAGTTTTTTGGTGTAGGTCTGCGTATTGTATTATGTTAACTTCAAATAATTCTAATAGTAATTTAAAAATGTGGTAGCTCTACGTCTAACACATCACACTCCACTGTTATGGTGGCAATTTCAGTAGATAGTACTCACTAACATTGCTGTGGAAATACAATAAGAATGGAAACTAAAATATGGTAGTATCGTACAGCGCACATTCTATCAGCTGCAGTTCTGGCGCCTTAGTTCCAATACACTCAACATACATTCATATCACATGTTAATGCCGCGGTAGAGTTACACTCACAGGACAGGACACTGCACTTATTCACAAGCACAAAAGTTCATTATTTGCTCGTGCTTTTAAAGCTAGGCCGGGTGAACATTTAATTGGCTTTCTGTACATGATGCACTTTTTCTGAGCGCGTACTGGATTTTTGTTGGGTCAGACTCATCTGATAGCGATGGGGGACCGAGACCGAGAGAGCTACATAAAGCTACATGGAAAAAATATGCACCAAACAAGCCACTTTGAAATGTTGCTGTTTTCATGAATACAAACGTTGGGTGACCCTCCAATTAGACTAAAAAAAGTTGAATGACCCTCCCCTCAACAAAGAATAAAAAGACATGACCCTCCCCTATTTTCCTCCGGTCGCCCTTTCCATAAATACCGAACGGTCCCTTAGGGCGATTGGGCGACGCACCACCAAAGTGTGAAAGGGACTTTTTCAATCACATTCACAATCTCATTCACCACAGAGTTACGCTAGCCGTCACTGTGCCTCTGGATATAGTCCAATCAGCGCCATGTCACGTTCTGTGGAGTACCACCTCTTTTTGGGCGATTTCACTCTGGCTGAGAATCGCCCAGAGTGTTCTCATAGACTTACATTCAAAGATGTTTTTTTTCGAACTGCAGGCACTGAAATGCATTCTCTATGGGTTCCGGGAGGGCTCGCACTAACGTGCTTACGTCATCATACGTATCCTTAACTTGTGTAGCGATTGGTGGAAACAAACATACACTATTAAAAATCTTTAAGATTAAGAGACAAATAATATTTGAAAGCAATTTTGAATTTGAACAACAAGAAAAAATGAAACACTACTTTAATATCTTTATCAAATGTGATTTAAAAAATAAAAATAAAAAAGAGAACGAGAGCGAGAGCGAGAGCGAGAGAGACTGTTGGGACATCTCGCGAGTTGAGGCCAGTTGAACTTGAACAACTTCATGGCGAACGCAGTTAATTCTATCATGTCATTAAAAGAAGTACCATTCAGCCGTCGTAGTAATCAGGACCAGAGCTCATTTCAGGAGCAGGAGCAAGTAACAAGTTAGCAACAGGAACAACAAGATCTAGGAGGGCCTTGGGAGAAGAAAGACAAGCAGAGGCTGTCTAAGGAGGTATTTATTGCTGACCATTTAAATACTCGAGTGTAGGAAAATATCACTTTGTTTTTACAATCAGTTTAGGAAAGGATGGTAGCAGTCTTTTTTACTCCTAGCATTGTACTTTGAAATTTGTACATTCCATTCGAACACCAACACAATCTTTATCCTACACGTCAACAATTCAGGGTAAGTAAAGAAGTTCATAAAGTGATTACTGTTGCTTGGAAACTTCTGGGGTTGAAGCTTTATTTTTCATTAGTTTTAGCCACTGTTTCAAATAAATACCTAGGGTTTTGTTTATTTTCCTCTTATAGGGTTGAAAAATAAGCAGATCTAGCAGCTTTTAAGGCCTCTCTGTATGCAATCGTGCTCTCTTTCCATGAAATGCGATGTGCCTCTAGTTTTGTTTTCTACCAGTTGCGCTCCATTTTTCTGGCCGCTCTCTTAAGGGCCCGAGTCAGCTTGTTGTACCATGGCGTTGGACAATTTTCTTTAATCTTCTTTAAGCGCAAAGGTGCAACTGTGTCTAAAGTGCTGGACAAGAGAGAGTTAAAAGTTTCTGTCGCAATATCGAGTTCTTCTAAGCTATCTGGGATGCTGAGATGAAACTGATCAGGAAGATTATTAACCCTCTGAGGACGGCGGTCACGTCCTCAGAGGGTTGAGATTTTCTGATAAAACTGATATTTTCTTATCAGTGCAAAAGAGACTCAAAATACTCTGTTGATTTTGATCTTACATATAAGTGTTATACATCATTCGATCCTGTTAAGTGTCTATTTCTTTGTGTATACTCACAATAAAAACAAAGTGTTGCTTTTTGTCAAATTAAGAAAAATAAACATGATGCGAGTTTTGCCTTCTCTCTCTCAGTGAAGTCCATTCTGAAATTCGTCTGAAAATGAACTGTAACTCAGCGAATACTTGTTACACAGACCAGAGAGATT